>NC_069502.1:747866594-747894094 GCF_027579735.1 Bombina bombina
TTGGTGTGAATTCCGTGGTGATGCAAGATAAGACAAGTCCCTGTAGAAAACAAGATAACAGGAGCGCAACTCCGTGCACCAAACAGGCCTCTGACGAAGCGAGGAGGAGCCTCGCGAAACGCGTAAGGCCACGCCCACTTGACGACATGCTTGGACGTACTCTGGACTTGGAAGACAGCAGCCGCACTGGAGCCGGCTTTTTTACAGAGCGGTGCTTGTCAGAACTAAACAGAGGGTCCCAAAGGTCTATATAAGGACTTACCCGCTGGCTATCGAATACTCCTAAGGAGAGAGAGGAGGAGATCAGTGGAGAGAAGTTCCAACTTTATTGTATCAATTGCAGACACATACCTCATATGTTTGAGGTCATCGATGTGAGTGTTTTATCTGATGTTTGAATGTTTGTCATTTTTTGTGTACCAATAAATTGCTCTTAAATCTACACTTAAATCATCCGTGTACTGTTTGGTGCACGGAGTTGCGCTCCTGTTATCTTGTTTTCTACAGGGACTTGTCAAATCTGACACATTCCATGCAAAACTCCAAAAATGGACTGGACAAAATTATTGGCACCTTCTCAAAATTGTAAGAAATAATTGCATTCCAAGTTTGTGACACTCCTGTAATTTGTAATTAAACTCACCTGTATCAATTAACAGGTGCTGACAATATAGAAATGACACCGGCAACCAGTTAAAATGGTGACAAATTGACTCAACCTTTCTGTTGTGTGTCTCTGTGTAGCACACTGAGCATAGCGAAGAGAAAGAGCAGCAAAAAATTGTCTGAGGATTTGAGAACAAAAATTGTGGAAAAGCATAGACAATCTCAAGTTTACAAGTCCATCCAAGTTTTTTACTTTCAACTTACAATACGCGTGCTACCCGATGCACACAAAAAGCTTACTTCTAGCGAAGTTAACGCTCAATCGGGAGTGCTAAAGAGTGTGCCACTTGTAACCTGGCCCATTGTTGTTTACACTTGGTTCCATTCCCTCTTCAAGCTGTTCCATTTTAAAGATGCAAATACAGTATTCCAAAATCCAAGCTTTTCCGAAATTCAAACCTTTTTCTGGTCCAAAGTAGTTTGAATAAAAGTTTTTCTACCTGTAGTGGTTTTCTAGTAGATTTGTTAAGGACAGCTGGCAACTCTTGTTTTAACCCAAAAATCTGCTTTAACCACTACACTGAGATTCAGTCCCATAAACTTTTTTACACAATAACATCTATTTTTATTTTTTGAATTGTTGTTGCAGAAATATATTGGAATATATTTGTTTAGTAAATTTTACTCCTATATCCAACTTATTAGGGACTTTTTTCAACATTCTTGGATGCATACAATCAGATATAGCTAACTATCAACAAACTTGTACTCAAGAGGATACTGATATAGACGTTGAAAACAGCTTGATGCTTTTGAATTTTGATCTTAAATGAAGTAGTTTTCTTAGAGATATTTGAATCATAATATGGTTTCAATTAAGAACCATTCAATGAGTGGTCTACTGTTTTAGAAAAAGTTCCCTTTGATCTTATAAAATTTTACATCTAGAAATTAATCTTTTGTAGATTTGGAAAAACAACTTGCAGAGTTTAAGGACCTTATGAAACAAAAACATGGACTATAGAACAATATTATTAGTACTAATAAAACATTTAGTGACAATAATTTGAAGAAAAAGTGGAAGAAATTTAGTAGAGATAAGGAACAGTGCTTCCATCAACTCTCTATATAGGCTTTGAATATATTTGTATAAACTCATCATATCACCTCTCAAGTGCCTTTTTTCTTGAGTAAACAGACCCACTCTGGCTAACCTCTCTTCATAGTTTAAATCCTCTTTTCCCCTTATTAGATTTGTGGTCTTTCTCTCAACGTTTTCTAATTCTGAAATGTCCTTTTTTTAAATTGGTCCCCAATTCCTTGCATGTCCAAGTTTTGTTCAATGTCTCTCCGATTGGTTCCTTTCTACACTGAAAAAAATAAATGGTTTAGCACTTCAGACACCTGGTCACTGATCATCACGCTACCCTTCTCACAATGTAATGTATCTATAAGTTCCTTCTTAAATTTTTCTTAGTTTATATACTTAAAAAAAATCCTGTTACATCTTCAGTCTTGCCTAATCACATTGCTCTTTTGCATGCTTTGTTACATTCCTTATATTTTTGGAATGATGAGTCTATTTCCTTTGAATAATTGAAATGCCCTACCATTTGGCCACATTGGCTTTGATTTATTTTTTTTACTTTAATAACCATGTGATATGTTTATACTTTTTTTAATGTCCTCCATTTATGCTCTGTGTTTCTTTTTGAGATTACATTGTCCCAATAAATGCTATTTAATGATTTCCTTAAATCATTTGCTCTTTTTTTTTTAAATTAAAAATCTTGCTTGATTGCTTGTAACTGTCACGCCGCTCTAGCTGTTGCTAGGGACACGGCGCCTGCTGCTCTGCTCGTTGCCTAGGGTAGAGTTGGCTCTGTCACGCCACTCTAGCTGTTGCTAGGGACACAGCGCCTGCTGCTCTGCTCGTTGCCTAGGGTAGAGTTGGCTCCTGTGTGCGTGCGGCGGTGACGTCATTGCTGCACGCTCCTCTCACTCTGAAGCTGGTCAGGATCTCCTATGGCGCAAATCCTGCGCCTATGTAAGTTGCTCACTTTCTACCTATCACTGCCCAAGTATAGGTGTTACTTAGTGTGCTCCTGGGAGTGCTATTTACAGTATTCTGGATTGCCTTAAAAAGTTATTGAACTCTGCCTGTCTGACTACTCTGCTTGCTTAACCTCTAAAGTACTGGATTGCCTCATTTTTATTGAACTCTGCTTGCTTAACCCTAAAATACTGGATTGCCATACAGTTGCTGAACACTGCCTGTCTGACCACTCTGCCTGTTTATCCCTTGAACCTTTGGATTGCCTTACTGTTGCCGAACTCTGCCTGCCTGACCATTCTATTGGTTTACCCTTGAACTGCCTAACCGTTGATTCCCTACCTGTTGCCGTCAAAGACTATCCTGTCTGCTTCCAGTCCTTCAAGTGGTTTACCCTTTGAACTGCCAAACCGCTGATTCTCTACCTGTTGCTGTTCTGGCTGGAACAACTAACAATCAAGAAATTAACGTATTGGAGTTCAAATCTTAGATGTAGCAGTTAAAATAGAAATTATTAGTTTCCAAACCAGGACATTTTTTAAGAAAGTCAATGCTAATAACTGCGATGACTTGCTGCCTTTTGAGTCATTGGGGTAGATCTATTAAATGTTGGAAGGACATGATTCGCTGTAGTGAAATGCTTGTGCAATGCCGCCCCCTCCACATTTGCGGCCAATCTGCTGGGAGCAGGGGGTGTCAATCATCCCGATCGTATCTGATCAGGATGATTGCAGTCCGCCGCCTCAGAGGTGGCAGAGACGTTAAGGAGCAGTGGTCTTATGACCACTGCTTCTTAACTTCTGTTTCTGTGAGACGGAAACTCCCGGGGTAGATTGCAGCATCCGCTGGTTAATAAATCTACCTCATTAAATATAATATACATAAAAAAACATAAGAGTAGGGAACAATTGTACAAATTTCCTCAGTTTTGAAAACAAGCTTAAGCCCTGGAAGACAGAACCAAGGAGATTATAAACTAAGGAGATTATAAACACTGTAAATATAATATACATAAAAAAACATTTATAAGAGTAGGGAACAATTGTACAAATTTCATCAGTTTTGAAAACAAGCTTAAGCCCTGGAAGACAGAACTAAGGAGATTATAAACATTCCATTATAAAAGATGGAATGGAAAGGGCTAAATTGACAGACAGAACAAAGTTATTAAGATACAAAGAGGTGGGTAAATAAAGATCGATTGATGGACCCTTTTATTTTTACTATTCACAACATAAAAATTAAGCAGATTATTAATAACCTTTGTTATCTTATTAAAATATAAAAATAAGTATACTATAGATGTTATCTTTAAAAAGAACCTTTTAGCACCTAATCAATTTAAGTTAAAAAAAAATTACCGTAAAAGATGTGGCTTTATTTGTTAATTATTTACAGGCATTTTCCCCTGTCATAGCTCTGCCTCTGAGGCTGCGGTCTTCAATCTGCCCGATCCTATACTATCGAGCTGGTTGACACCCCCTGCTTGCGGCGGGATTGCACAAGCAGTTCACAAGAACTGCTTGTGCAATGATAAATGCTGACAGCGTATGCTGTCGGCATTTATTGATGTGTGGCAGACATTATACGCTACATTGTATCATGTCCGCTCGCACTTTCATAAAGCGGTCCCTTAGTGTGCATGGAGCTGCGTTTCTTATATAAACCCGGTCACAAAAATATTTGTCAAAGTTGAAAAGTGACCATATAGAGATAGAAAAATAGTGCACAGTGTGCCCATCCAGACAACCTAAAAGAGGGGGAGAGCAAAAAAATAGAAATTTGTCCATAAAAAATAAATTTATGTATATGTGTAGGGGTTGAAAATTATCCCAAAATGCTATTAGTCCGAAGAAAAAAATCACTAGTTTACTAGAACGCTATTTATTTATTATTATTATACATTATTGATGAAGCGCCAACATATTCCGCAGCGCTGTCCATGGATACAATTCATTTAAATAAAACAATACAAGACTTGTAAAATACAGGACAAAATTTACAAACACATACAGGAGGAATTGAGGGCCCTATTCCCGTGGGAACTTACAATCTAGAAGGGTAGGAGGTTGAGAAACAGGAGGTGAGGACTGCAACGCTATCAATTTTGGAGTCGCCATATGCTATACTTTAATACATATTCATACATTATTTTTTTTTGGGTATAATAAAATTAATTTTTTTATTGAGTCTCCTAACTTAGCATATAGTTGTTGTCAAATGAATTAACATATACTTATAAAAATAAAGAAAATGTAACTGAATAGTAAAATCCATAAGAACCATATTTTTTTGCTAAGCCAGGTTCAAACTTATGGCTTCAGGATCAATATTCAGTTCTCTACTCAGTCATATAAAACCACTTAAAGGACAATTTAATACAGTAACATTGCATACCCAACATGTACATATTAAAAAAGACAATGCAATAGCACTGAACTTTCAATGACACGTTTTAAAATGTACTTCAATTTCCTGGCCCACTTTATCATGTGACAGACATAAGCAAATCACAGACTCATATACGTATACACTGAACGTTTGCACATGCTCAGTAGTAGCTGGTGCCTAAAACAATGCAAATAAAAAGACTGTCCACTGTAAATAAGTAAATTGGAAAGTCTCTTAAAATTGCATGCTCTGTCTGAATCATGAAAGTTTCATTATTATTTTAAATGTCCCTTTAAAGTTTAAAGCTGTTAAAATTTTCTTTTGTTTTTAACTGAAAATATTATTTAGCTCAATAGTTTCCAGAGTGTGTCAACAGCACATTACCGAAGACATGCAAAATATACATTTCCCTATCTGTACAGCAGCACTTTTACCAAACTATTCCAGTGTGTGCGTAGGATGACTCTGTACAAAACGTTTTAACTCACAGCATATTGCTATTAATTAAATATTTTGGGCCAGATTAGGAGTGGAGCACAAAATTGCACTTTCGCAAGCGCACAGCATGAGAACTAGCGTAGCGAGGTTGGTAAGTCGCGTAGCAGATTTAAAATTTATATTTATATATACATTTATATGTATGTGTTTATACTTTGGGGTAAATTTATTATTGTGTGGACGGACATGATACGATGTAGCATATCATGTCCGTCGCACATTGATAAATGCCAACAGCATACGCTGTCGCCATTTATCATTGCACCAGCAGTTCTTGTGAACTGCTGGTGCAATACCGCCCCCTTCAGATTCACGGCCGCTAGCAGGGGGTGTCAATCAACCTGATCGTATTCGATAGGGCTGATTGCTGTCCGCAACCTCAAATGTGGTGGACGAGTTAAGGAACAGCGGTCTTAGGACCGCTTCTTCTTAACTTCCGCTTCAGGCGGAACTGAAGCGGAGTGGGTCGGAAGCAGCATCCGCTGCTTCATTAATCGACCCCTGTATGTGTATATACACATATTAACACATAAATATATATGGATATAATCATATACATATATATTTATAGAGAACACACAGTTCCTTATAGACCGCTATGTAGAGACACTTTTCAGTGCCGTTTTTTTTTTTACACTTGCCAAATTTAAACCCTTAAAACTGCTTCGTGCAGTTATTTTTTATTTTAAAAAATGCTAATTTTTTTAAAAATAAAAAATTACAATATACTTTAATTTGGGGATAATTGGGGCACTTTTTGAAAATTAACCAGAGATCGGATCAAATTCCTTCCCGCGAGCTTGCAGTAGCAATAACCAGCCACTTAATAGATGGTTTTTTATCGCACACCCGTAAGCAGGTGATTTTGCCCATTTACGGGCTTGCGATAAATTAGCGCCCCACTTCTAATCTAGCCTTTTATTGATGGCTGCTTTTAAAAAGATGACAGGAGTGGAAATATACATAAAATGGATGTTTTGATGCAGAGTTTAAGATCACTGCAATCGTGCGTTTCCCATGCCTGTATACAGGGTCTGACCATGCATATAAAAATATATTATGGAGGTCATTGTGCAGTTTTCTCTTCACATAGAACATCCCCTATACCTGTGTGGAGGGTCTGACCTTACATATACATATATAATATGAAAGTAATGCTATAGAGCAAGGCTGGATTGGCCTACCAGGAGATTTCCCGGTGGACTGCAGCAGCTGGGACTGGAAAGCTAAAGGGGTGATTAATGGATGCAAATAACAATCTGTTTTTTTTTTTTAATACAAACTAATATAATATAATTCTAAAACCAAATATTGGGGGAAGGAGTATCCCAGTAATCCCCCGGTATGTGTGCATATACTGAGTCATCGGAAATGAGGGCTGGTCTGCAAATTTTCCAGGGCTCCTTTTTATTGCCAGTCGCGCCCTGCTATAAATGTTAAGATCACTGGCACAGTGTATCTGTCATAACTGTGCAGAGGGAGGGTCCCAACTGCCATCCAAATTGTGTACCAAGGGCTCATAAACACACTGCATGGAGGGGGGTGTGAGGCCTCAGACAAAAGCTCAAGTCCCATCACTATGCTCTGCATGCTGGGAAACATAGTCGAGAACTGCAGTGTTGCAATACAGAGAGGGAAATAGTAAACTACAACATCCATCATGCTGTGCAACTCGCAGCACAACCATGCTTTTTCCAAACGGGAGCTAGATATTCAGGTGTTAAAGAAAAAAAAAAGGACAACCAACTTTATGGGGGGGCTTTCTGGAGTTTGTACTCCAGGTATGGAGGGAAATTGGGGGGACGCCCATGGTACTGTTTAATTACCATCACTTCTGCTACCTGTGATGCTTGCTGACAAAAACTTAATGTAGAAGGATTGCACTATTTTCTCCTGGAAACCCAAGAAACAATATTTTTAGAGATATGACAATCTAAAAAAATCATGTCTCTGAAACTGTCCCAAACTTTGACTGACTGGAATCTGGTTTAACCTCAAGCGTTCTTGGTCTTGGATTGTTGTGACTTCTTGGAAGTTCTAGATTTAGGTTTCAGCATGGACTTCCCAGCACTCATTTTGTACATGAGGAAGGTTCCTTCATGAAAGAAACCAGACTTAGACTTGTTTTTTTTTTATCCTGATAAGGAAAATAACTTTTATGAACTTTTGATGTCTTTGATAATAGATTCCACGTTTGCCCATCAAAAGAATATCCATGTGGACCTTAACGGGACAGTAAACATCTTGTAATTATAAGACATTTCTGTTGTAGAATAACATATTAGCCACTTTAAAAAAAAATTAAAACAAATTAACATCCTTTTTACTTGAATTATTTTTAGTGGCCAAACTCCACTCACCCTTTGACTCATTTGGAGCCAATCTGGGCTTTAATCCACAGACAACAAAGCTAGTCACTGTCATATTGTTAGTATAAATGCATTGTTTTACAGTTCTTGATAAAGTCAGCAGAGGGAATTTCTGAGAATTAGAAATTGTTCAATTTTCAGAGCTAAATTACACAAGAAGGGGGCAAAATAAATAATAACAGTATATTGCAAACTTGCTTCGTTATGCATAACTAAACATTTTATATACCAATCTCAATGTGTTTACTGACCCTTTAACATCCGTCTGCAGTTTGCTTACACTTAAGCATGGGAATGTAGTCAATTTTTAACTTAACAGAATTTTCAAAAAGCTGCAAGATTTACTTTTATCATCAATTTTGCTTCATTCTCTTGGTATTCTTTGTTGAAATCTAAACCTAGGTAGGCTCATATGCTAATTTCTAAGCCCTTGAAGGCCACCTCTTATCTGAATGCATTTTACAGGTTTTCACAGCTAGAGGGTGTTAGATAATGGCACACATGAACTAAGAGAGGACACTGATTGGCTAAAACGCAAGTCTGTCAAAAAAACTGAAATAAGGGGGCAGTCTGCAGAAGCTTAGAGATACAAGGTAGTCACAGGGGTAAATAGTATATTAATATTATCGTGTTGGTTATGCAAAAATGGGGAATGGGCAAAAAAGGGATTATTTATCTTTTTAAACAATAACAATTCTGGAGTAGACTGTCCCTTTAAAGCAAATGTAAAAAGTGGATAAGTAAAAAATTAATCCAACCTGAAAAAAAGTTACTATATTTGCATACATCATGGAAAAACACTGACCAGTTAGGTTACCTGAACACGTACAACGAACATTTAATAAAAGGTCACTGCTTTTACCATTTTGTTAACTGTAACCTTTAAACAATAGGCTTTGCTAGGTCCCACCTCGCATGTACTTTGTGTTATGTGTAATCTTTGACAGCAACTCAAATACTGCTTTTGATCTATTTCCTATATTAAAGGTTTTTGGATACAATGAGATCACAGAAACAAAAATCACTCTTGTGAGACAGGAACAAATACAGAAAGCGAGAGTTTAAAAGTTGCGCTTCATTAGCTATGACACGATCAAGCATAATGCATTAAAGGTTGTAGGTCTGTAGAAAATAACTATTGAGTACCATACAAAAATTGCTTTAGAAGCTGAGCTTAAAGGGACATGAAAACCAAAAATGTTTCTTTCTTGATTTAGGTAGAACATAAAATTTTAAACAACTTTCCAGTTTACTTTTATTATCAAATTTGTTTCATTCTCTTGATATCATTTGTTGAAGGAGCAATGCACTAATGCACTACTGGTTTCTAACTGAACATATGGGTGAGCCAATGACAATCTGTATATATATGCAGCTACCAATCAGCAGCTAGAACCTAGGTTCTTTGCTGCTCCTGAGCTTAACTAGATAAACCTATCAGCAAAGGATAACAAGATAAGGAAGCAAACTGCTAGATTACGAGTTTTGCGTTAGCCTTAAAAAGCAGCGTTGAGAGGTCCCAACGCTGCTTTGTAACGCCCGCTGGTATTACGAGTCTGGCAGGTACAGGTGTACCGCTAACTTTTTTTCTGCGACTCGAACATACCGCATATCCACTTACGTCAATTGCGTATCCTATCTTTTCAATGGGATTTGCCTAACGCTGGTATTACGAGTCTTGGAAAAAGTAAGCGCTAGACCCTCTGGTGTCAAGACTAACGCATTTAAAAGTCAGTAGTTAAGAGTTTTATGGGCTAACGCCGTAACATAAAACTCTTAACTAAAGTGCAAAAAAGTACACTAACACCCATAAACTACCTATTAACCCCTAAACCGAGCCCCCCACATCGCAAACACTTAAATAACATTTTTAACCCCTAAACTGCCGACCGGACATCGCCGCAACTTAAAGGGACACTGTACCCAAATTTTTTCTTTCGTGATTCAGATTGAGCAGGACATTTTAAGCATCTTTCTAATTTACTCCTTTTATCAATTTTCTTCATTCTCTTGGTATCTTTATTTGAAATGCAAGAATGTAAGTTTAGATGCCAGCCCATTTTTGTTGAACAACCTGGGTTGTCCTTGCTAATTGGTGGATAAATTCATTCACCAATAAAAAAGTTGCTGTCCAGAGTACTGAAACCAAAACAAGCTTAGATGCCTTCTTTTTCAAATAAAGATAGCAAGAGAACGAGGAAAAATTAATAGGAGTACGTTAGAAAGTTGCTTAAAATTGCATGCTCTTTCTGAATTACAAAAGAAAAAGTTTGGGTACAGTGTCCCTTTAAATAAATATATTAACCCCTAAACCACGCACTCCCGCCTCGCAAACATTAAATTTTATTAACCCCTAATCTGCCGTCCCTAACATCGCCGACACCTACCTACATTTATTAACCCCTAATCTGCCGCCCCCAACGTCGCCGCAACTATATTAAATTTATTAACCCCAAAATCTAAGTCTATCCCTAACCCCCCCCTAACTTAAATATAATTTAAATAAATCGAAATTAAATTACTACAATTAAATAAATTATTCCAATTTAAAAATAAATACTTACCTATAAAATAAACCCTAAAATAGCTTCAATATAACTAATAGTTACATTGTAGCCATTTTAGGATTTATTTTTATTTTAACTAGGTACAATAGTTATTAAATAATTATTAACTATTTAATAACTTCCTAGTTAAAATAATTACAAATTTACCTGTAAAATAAACCCTAACCTAAGTTACAATTACACTTAACACTACACTATAATTAAATTAATTACCTAAACTGACTACAATTAAATTAAATAAAGTACGAAAAAAAAACAAAAAATTAATTACAGAAAATAAAATAATTACAAGAATTTTAAACTAATAACACCTAATCTAATCCCCCTAATAAAATAAAAAAGCCCCCCAAAATAATAAAAAGCCCTACCTTATACTAAATTACAAATAGCCCTTAAAAGGGCCTTTTGCGGGGCATTGCCCCAAATTAATCAGCTCTTTTACCTGTAAAAAAAAAATGCAATACCCCCCAACATTAAAACCTACCACCCAAACACCCAACCCTACTCTAAAACCCACCCAACCCCCCCTTAATAAAACCTAAAACTAACCCCTTGAAGATCACCCTACCATGAGACGTCTTCACCCTTTCCTATCAATTACTGAGGATTTATTGATATTTTTAACTAATGATGCTAATAACTTCCCGGTTTTGTTCCCATACTTATGAAACTTGGCTTGGGACCTAATTTCAGTTGGAGTTGTTTTATGTAAAAAGAAAGTATCTTTCTTTTTTGGCTCTATTGTTAGTCTTCCAACTTTCCATAGATCTGTCTGACAGATAATGATTAGGTTAAGAATTTTAGAACTTCTTGTTCTTTCTTCAAATATCTTTTCCGCTCTATTGATGTATATGCTACGATTTCTCCTCTCAAAACCGCCTTCGCTGTTTCCCAGAAAATCACTGGTTTGGTTATATAATCACCATTGAATTGTACAAATTTATTGAATTTCTTTTTAAGGAAATCCTTAAATGTAATATCCGTATAAAGATACTTGGGGGGGAAAAAACGTTTGGATGTTGGAGCACGGCTAGAGATGGCAATCCGCAAAGATATTGGTGTGTGATCTGATATAGAGATAGGGAATATATCTGTTTTAATCTGGAGTTTTGTCTGTTTTATCATCCACCAAAAACAGGTCAATCCTGGATAGTGATTTATGAGCTTTGGATAGGCATGTAAATTCTCTAACATCAGCATTTTGAGTCCTCCATATATCTCTAACTACCAAATTTGAGAAAATCTTTTTGAACAACTTGGATTCTAAGGCATCTCTTTTTGTTTTAACTAAAGGGGATATTTTTTTTTTTTTTAAAAAAGAATAATTTTTATTAGTTTTAAACAGTATATATCAACAATTGGGGACTCGCAGGACCCCTGCACACTATGGTACACGTCATATAAATAGAAACACAGATCTGTAACATGTAACTGGTATATACGGGAATCAAAGAGTGGAGTCGGTTCATTTCAGAATAGCTATTAAAGGGGTGGGGGGGAGTCATCCTCGGGGATCGCCCAGGCTGGCGGAGGCATGGTCACTTAGACCCTAACCTGGGGTGACCATATAGTGTCGTGTGCGTCTGTCCAGTCAGCCCAAACCATTTCAAACAGGTCTATTCTGTCCAAGCTATAGTATGTCTTTTTCCATAGTGTGTAAGTAGGCCATTATGTTAAGGATATCAGACCACCTTGGGGGAGTTGCTTTCTTCCAGCATCTGGCTATATTAATTTTAACTGATGACAGGAGGTAAACACAGAAAATCTGCTGATGTTTGGGGAGAGTGTGCAAGTTTAGGTGGAGGAGTGCCGTGGTGGGGCTTTTGGGTATCGTGATCTTGAAAGCCGTCAGAGTGCGGAAACACGCGTTCCACAGGGGAGATAGCCGTGGACATTACCACCAAGTGTGGAGCATATCGCCATGGGAACCGCAGTCCCTCCAACATTGTGGTGAAGACAATGGAAACATTTTGGACAGCCGCGCGGGGACCAGATACCATAGAGAGATGATTTTGTAGTAAGTTTCAAACATTGTTATGCAATGCAATGATTTTTTAGTTAGGGTAATAGACCCCTGCCAAGCGTTTACAGAAATACGAGTGTGAAGAACAGCATCCCACTTAAGCAGGTGTGGTGCCAGGTCGGGGGGTATGGAGCCCTCAAGCAGACCGTAGTGCCTCGAAAGAGGCCTGTGAAGTCTACGACCTCCTTTCCACACAGACTCCCATGGAGTAAGCTGTCAGGGGACGGTGGGGAGGAATCCCCAGCTAGAGAGGAAGCTCTTAATTCTAGTAAGTTCGAAGTGGAGGTAGGACAGGATATTTTCCTGGGGTCTGTCCTAAGACAGCGAGATATACCCATCACTGCTGGACCCTGACCAAAAGTCTGAGACTTGTTTTACACCTATTCGAGCCCACGTATTGGGGTGTGTTTCCGCAAGGCCTGAGACAGAAGTGATCGGGGAGGGATGATGTGCAATCAGGTTACGATGCCGAATCTTATCCCAGATTGCCAGACACTCCAGAACTACAAGATTATTAATGTTTAAGGTTCTACGACTATGGGCTGGGGTCCAGATTAGATCCTTTAAGTAAATGTCAAAGGGTAGTGAGGCTTGTTCAATGTCTCTCCACCTGTCTTGTGATTGGAGCACCCCCATTGAGAGATATGCATGAGCATGGCTCCCTCATAATACTTAACTATAGAAGGGGAAGCTAATCCTCCTAGCTGGACGGGAAACTGTAGAGTTTTATGAGCTATTCTGGGAGTCTTATTCTGCCAAATAAATTTCGTGCACTCACTTTGAAATTGTAATAGGAGGTGAGTAGGTATTCTAATCGGAAGACATCTAAACAGATAGGTGAGCCGAGGGAGAAACAACATTTTAAGGGAAGCTTTGCGACCCATCCAAGATATGTTCTTGTGGTCCCAAACATTTTTTAAAACACGTAAGTCCGCCAGAAGGGGTAGGTAGTTATCCTTGACCATCTGCTTCAAGTTGTTAGAGATTTTAACTCCAAGGTGAGTAATCCATTTGTTAGACCATTTGAAGTGAAACTTCTTTTGAAGGTCCATAACATAGTTTTGGGGGTAACCCCACCAGTAGATTTCTGTTTTGGGGGGCGTTAAGCTTATAAAAAGAAAGAGAGCCAAAGGCCTCAAGGATTTCCAGGATTCTTGGGATTGTATGAAGCGGGTCTGCGGAAAACACTGTAACATCGTCCGCAAACAAGGCAATGTTGTGTTTGGAGCCAGAGAGCGTGATTCCCTCTAAGCCCGTATCGGTACGTATTGCTTCAGCAAGTGGCTCGATTGCCAGAGCAAACAAAAGTGGGGAGAGTGGGCAACCCTGCCTCGTACCGTCGAAGATGGGGAATGGGGTCGATTGGAACCCTAAGCCCCTGACCACTGCTGTGGGTCTGGAATATAAGGCTTGAATCGCGAGGCATATGTCAGAGGGAAACTTGAAGACATTGAGAGTCTCCCAGAGGTAACTCATCTGACTCTATCAAAGGCCTTCTCAGCATCTAGAGAGATGACTGAGAAGGGCTTGTTCATTCTTGTCGATTCGCAAACAATGTTGATAAGACGCCTAGTGTTATCTGGACCCTCACGACTATGTATAAACCCTACTTGGTCTGGGTTGATTAAACTGGGCAGAAGTTTACATACAGGGAGTGCAGAATTATTAGGCAAATGAGTATTTTGACCACATCATCCTCTTTATGCATGTTGTCTTACTCCAAGCTGTATAGGCTCGAAAGCCTACTACCAATTAAGCATATTAGGTGATGTGCATCTCTGTAATGAGAAGGGGTGTGGTCTAATGACATCAACACCCTATATCAGGTGTGCATAATTATTAGGCAACTTCCTTTCCTTTGGCAAAATGGGTCAAAAGAATGACTTGACAGGCTCAGAAAAGTCAAAAATAGTGAGATATCTTGCAGAGGGATGCAGCACTCTTAAAATTGCAAAGCTTCTGAAGCGTGATCATCGAACAATCAAGCGTTTTATTCAAAATAGTCAACAGGGTCGCAAGAAGCGTGTGGAAAAACCAAGGCGCAAAATAACTGCCCATGAACTGAGAAAAGTCAAGCGTGCAGCTGCCAAGATGCCACTTGCCACCAGTTTGGCCATATTTCAGAGCTGCAACATCACTGGAGTGCCCAAAAGCACAAGGTGTGCAATACTCAGAGACATGGCCAAGGTAAGAAAGGCTGAAAGACGATCACCACTGAACAAGACACACAAGCTGAAACGTCAAGACTGGGCCAAGAAATATCTCAAGACTGATTTTTCTAAGGTTTTATGGACTGATGAAATGAGAGTGAGTCTTGATGGGCCAGATGGATGGGCCCGTGGCTGGATTGGTAAAGGGCAGAGAGCTCCAGTCCGACTCAGACGCCAGCAAGGTGGAGGTGGAGTACTGGTTTGGGCTGGTATCATCAAAGATGAGCTTGTGGGGCCTTTTCGGGTTGAGGATGGAGTCAAGTTCAACTCCCAGTCCTACTGCCAGTTTCTGGAAGACACCTTCTTCAAGCAGTGGTACAGGAAGAAGTCTGCATCCTTCAAGAAAAACATGATTTTCATGCAGGACAATGCTCCATCACACGCGTCCAAATACTCCACAGCGTGGCTGGCAAGAAAGGGTATAAAAGAAGAAAATCTAATGACATGGCCTCCTTGTTCACCTGATCTGAACCCCATTGAGAACCTGTGGTCCATCATCAAATGTGAGATTTACAAGGAGGGAAAACAGTACACCTCTCTGAACAGTGTCTGGGAGGCTGTGGTTGCTGCTGCACGCAATGTTGATGGTGAACAGATCAAAACACTGACAGAATCCATGGATGGCAGGCTTTTGAGTGTCCTTGCAAAGAACGGTGGCTATATTGGTCACTGATTTGTTTTTGAATGTCAGAAATGTATATTTGTGAATGTTGAGATGTTATATTGGTTTCACTGGTAAAAATAAATAATTGAAATGGGTATATATTTGTTTTTTGTTAAGTTGCCTAATAATTATGCACAGTAATAGTCACCTGCACACACAGATATCCCCCTAAAATAGCTATAACTAAAAACAAACTAAAAACTACTTCCAAAACTATTCAGCTTTGATATTAATGAGTTCTTTGGGTTCATTGAGAACATGGTTGTTGTTCAATAATAAAATTAATCCTCAAAAATACAACTTGCCTAATAATTCTGCACTCCCTGTATACGGTTGGCTAGAAGTTTGGAGTATATTTTAATGTCTAAGTTTATTAGCAAGATGGGTCTATAGTTGGGGCAAAGAGAGGGGTCTTTATTAGGCTTAGGAATCATAATAATCTCAGCTTCCAAGAATTCTTGCTTAAAGCTTCCTTCTTGTCTAGCTGTGCTAAAAAACCTAAGGAGCAGCGGCATCAGTTCTTGGCTATAAGTTTTATAGAACTGTGCGGGGAATCCGTCCGGACCAGGGGCCTTAAGGGGTTTGAGACGCTGAATAACCTGCTTAATTTCCGACTGGGTAAATGGATTAGTCAGAGACTCTTGCTGCTCCGACGTTAAAGATGGGAGGTTTAGCGAGTCGAGGAATTGTCTAATCTGCTGTGTAGAGGCAGGAGTTTTATTTTCAGTATTATCGATGTTGTAGAGCTTGGAATAATAGTCTGAGAAACAGTCTCCTATCTGTGAGGGGAGTCTGTGAGTCTTGCTATTGTACAGAATTTGGTGTATGCGAGACGTACTATTCCGCTGGCGCAATTTGTGGGCTAACATAGTGTCTGCTCTGTTGCCTTTATAATAAAATAACTGCTTAAGTTTTGTGAGATTCTCTTGGGTACGACGCAGTTGTAAGTGGTTGATATGTGAGCGCACGGCTGAGATCTGAGCAATCAATGCATCTGTAATGTTGGCTCGGTTAGTGGATTCAAGTAGTCTAAAGTCTACAATGGGCTTGAGCTAAGGTGAGTCCTGCCAATCTCCTAAATCGAGCTTGCTTACGGATGATATAGCTCCTGATTACAGCCTTAATAGCTCCCCAAAGTGTGTCGTCCGTGGTCTGTCCGTTGTCATTAAGTTGGATGAGTTCTATAATATCTCTACGTAATTCTTCCCTAAAGGGAGTGTCTGCCAAGATATTGCGCAAGAGGGACCACTTACTTTTATGGGAACAGGGGTTGCTTGCGCGTAAGTCCGCAAGGACTGGGTCATGATCTGACCATGAACAGAGGGGAATACTGGAGTGGAGAACTGAGTCTAAGGTCACCACCGAGCAGAAGATATGGTCCAACCTGGAATAGGTTTTGTGTAAAGGGGATATTTTACTAAGCCTATCCAATGGATATTGGGGGGGGCATATTGATATCACCTCCATTAATAAAGTAGCCATCCGTACATTGCAAAATCTTTGTTTGAAACATATCCCAGAAGTCTGAACTAATTATATTAGGTGCATATACATTACAGATCGTATAGATGCAATTAATTGTTTTTAACTTTAGTAGAAGATACCTGCCCTCAGGATCTGCATATATATGGAGTATCTGGTGATTGATCTTCTTTCCTATTAGGATTGCCACTCCTCTCTTTCTATTCTTACCTGAAGCGGCCACTACCTCTCCAACCCAGGAAGACTTCAATTTGAGTGTTTCAAATAAATCTAAATGTGTTTCCTGTATAAGCTATGTCGCTTTTTAATTTCTTGAGATGTGTGAGAACTGCTTTCCGTTTGATTGGGGAAGTAACACCCCTATATTCCAAGATACTATGTTTAGATTATTGTGCTCAGCCATGTTCTAAACAAAACAAAAAAACCAGTAAACAAGCAGAAGAGGAGAAAAAAAGGGGAACCCTCCCTCCCAATCCCCCCTCCCATCGTAAAATCCAGTCTTAAGCTTCTTTTCCACTTTTCATTTATATACATCTGGGGTGGAACCCCCCCCCCCCTTTTATTAAGTAACCACCAATCCTGAAAGTACATATAGTACATTAAGAGAAAGTAAAAGAAGAAAAGAGAAGACAAGAGTCATTCTTATAACTACGCAATTTGTGTTATTCCCTTTTCTGACATAAATTTCTCAGCCTCCTTAAGGTTGTCAAAGAAACTTGTTTGGCCATTAATTGTAATTCTTAATCTAGCTGTGTATACTATTGTAGCTTGAATTCCTAGGTTAATGAGTTTTGTGCATAATGACGACATTTCCCTTCTCCTCATGGAAGTCTCGTAAGAGAAAGATTGTAAAAGAGAGATCTTCACCCCTCCTAATAGGACCGGTTGAGCTTTTCGATAGTATTGCAGCAAGGTTACTTTATCTTGGAAATTAAGGAGTTTAGCTATAACCGGTCTTGGTCGCTGTTCCCTACTGGTATTAGCTGTTTGTCCCCCTACTCTATGAATCGGTTCCACCACAATAGTGGGGTATGAGGCAGGGATGCCCAGGAGATTAACTAGAGTTGTTGAAATAAATTCTATCAGATTTTCATTTGCTTTATTCTCTGGAAGTCCAATTTTCCAATAATGTTATTTCTGCGTGACCTATTTTGTATTGCATTTTTGAAGAGTAGACTATTGGTTTCAAGTTTAGATTGTAACAACACATTATCTTCCAGATCGGATATACTCAGCTCAGCCTCTTGAAACCTTTTAGAAAATTGTCTGACTTTGGTAGTTAATATTAAAATATCTTGCTTAATTTCTGATCTGAGGGCATCCAACTTAGGTGTGAAAGCATTCGTTATATTCTCAACCTTAGCCTGCATATCCGTATATTCATTCATTCTTGAAGAGGCTGCACTTACAGGATGGATCTCAAGCGCAGTTTCTAAAGTGTTTTTATTTTTCCTCTCTCTAGATTTACCGGCCATTGCTGGAGGGGTGTGTTTGTGGTATGTTGGTGAATTAATAAATTTATCCATATAATGTGCGTGAGAGAAAAAAAAATAATATCAAGTGAACACGTGAAGATTAAAGGGATAGTTAACACAAAAAATTTTTTTACAACATTAAAAACATTGTGAAAAGCATTTTAAAAATGCAAATAGCATGTACTATGGGTTTTTTTTTAGTTCTCCTGTATTTTCTATAAGAAAATCTTATTGCTGCCCAACCCCTCAGTTTTCTCATTATGCCCAGCTTATTACGGAGTTCTACCTGAATAGAACAATCATGGCAGCCCGCATGCGCAGTTTTAATAGATATTAATTCACGCATGCGTATAGTGCTTCAGATGACTCCGGGGTAGGCACTTCATCGCCCGAGGTGGGAGGGGCGCACCAGAGCACAGAACACGGAGTGGGCTCAGTTGATGCAGTGGCATCAGAGCTTGAGGATGACACGGATCGTCAGCATCTAATCGGATTTAGGTATTATAACCACCCCATGACTGACAAACAAAACTACACATCCTTAGCATTAACAAAGATGTTGAATTAGCGTTTTACCCACAAGTGCGCATGCAATGTGTTCATACATAACAGATGATAAATATTCTAAATAAGTGGGCGCAACTACATAGTGATTGGATGTTGCATGGCCATATATTTTAATATTGCTCTGCCTACTTTTATGAGCGGCCGTTGCAACTTGTTTTATAAAAGATATAAACTATTGTTTTATATATTTAGAAGCTTAAAGGGACACTGTACCCAAATTTTTTCTTTTGTGATTCAGATAGAGCATGACATTTTAAGCAACTTTCTAATTTACTCCTATTATCAAATTTTCTTCATTCTCTTGTTATCTTTATTTGAAATGCAAGAAAGTAAGTTTAGATGCCGGCCCATTTTTGGTGATCAACCTGGGTTGTTCTTGCTGATTGGTGGATAAACTTATCCTCCAATAAAAAAGTGCTGTCCAGAGTTCTAAATAAAAAAAAAAAAAGCTTAGATGTCTTCTTTTTAAAATAAAGATAGCAAGAGAACGAAGAAAAATTGATAATAGGAATAAATTAGAAAGTGGCTTAAAATTGCATGCCCTATCTGAATCATGAAAGAAAAAATTTGGGTTCAGTGTCCCTTTAACTTAATTGTCAAACTAGGTATGTTTTATTTGATGTATATTTCTAATTATTATTATGTAATTTAAAGATGTATTTTTAGACTTAGATTTCTAACCCTTTAAGTGTGGGGGGGAAAAATAAGAAAAAACAGGCAGAATTTCTACAAAAAAAGTGGTTTGTCTTCAATCTAGTGCATCTAGAAAGAAAGAGGAAAAGAAAGGAAAAGGAGAAGAGAGAGAAAAGGAAATATCCATCTAAGTAAATAATCAGATATAGGATTTTTTAAACACTTTTGTATGCAAAACCAATACAAAAATACTTTTTAACCCTGAGTGCCTGCTAGTTATAACAGAGGCTTAAATGCTACCAGCTTATAAAAGATTCCTTATCATATTGTTATCCAACTGCATAACTTAGCCAGCATTCCAACCTATACATTACATCTCTCAAAAAAGAATAAATAAAATAATTAGGTTAGCTGTAGCATAACATAGAAATAAATGTTTATACAGAATTCTATTATATATTCAACCTTTTATACTACTATACCAGTTTAAATGACTTCTCATAAAAAATTTCAGTATACATCTGTGAAACTAATGAGGCCACTTAAGGGGAAACATGGGGCTATAGCTTAATTAAATATCTCTTTAGACTCTTATGAGAATATGCTTTAGTCTTTTCTATTTAGCTAAAAAAAAAAAAAAAATCCCTTTTTTCTTTTAATATACAGTATATGTATGACAACCATTATAGAGATAGTTTTTAACCTAGGACCTCTGCTGGTTATTTCAGAAACTTCAAAAAGATACCATCTTATACAGATTAAACAAGATGTTAATGTGCAATTATCTGATTTTAACCATCAAACCAGCATATACAGAATGGCCCTAGAGAGAGAGAAATAAATTTAAGGCAGAATGGAGTATTAGGTCAGCTGTGTCTGAGCAGAAGAGTACATATTGGCAGGGCCGTTTCTAGAGAATCTGGCTCCCAGGGTAAAATTCCAAAATGCGCCTCCCTCACAGATTCTAAAGTCCCCCTCCTAGACCTTGCATGTCACTCTGCCATTTAGAGGTCAGCTCCAAAGCAGCAGTGCACTACTGGGACCTAGCTAAACACATCTGGTGAGCAAATGACAAGAGACAAATGTGTGTTGTGGCCAACCACCAGTTAGCTCCTAGTATTGCATTACTGCTGCTAAGGATATGTACATATGCTTTTCAACAATGGATACCAACAGAACAAGAATAGAATTTTCTTAACATTTTTTGGTATATCCTGAATTATGAAAGTTTAATTTTGACTTTCCTATCTCTTTAAATTTGTCCTTTTTCTACTACAATGTTTTTTTCCAAATATATTGAATATTATCTAAAAATATCTTTATATCTTTTACTAATTGCTATTATATTTATACTTTTCTTATAGCTATGCATATTTATTTGTTTAATGCATATCAATACCTTTAAATTCTTATCCAAAATGTATCTACAAAACGTCCAATAGACTTTAAAGTTGAACTTTGCAAAAAAGTCATCAGGTAAGATTTTCTAAAGGATTGCAATATGTCACTGTGTATTTGTAACATATTTAGGGGTCTATTACAATTATTTAGAAAAGTTATAACAATTTTTTTTTACAAAATTCACTATTAAAGTCTACCGACTAGATTTAGAGTTTGGCGTTAGCCGTCAAAACCAGCGTTAGAGGCTCCTAACGCTGGTTTTGGGCTACAGCTGGTATTTAGAGTCAGTCAGGAAAGGGTCTAACGCTCATTTTCCAGTCGCGACTTTTCCATACCGCAGATCCCCCTACGCCATTTGCGTATCCTATCTTTTCAATGGGATCTTTGTAACGCCGGTATTTAGAGTCTTGGCTGAAGTGAGCGTTAGAAATCTAACGACAAAACTCCAGCCTCAGAAAAAAAGTCAGGAGTTAAGAGCTTTCTGGGCTAACGCCGGTTCATAAAGCTCTTAACTACTGTGCTCTAAAGTACACTAACACCCATAAACTACCTATGTACCCCTAAACCGAGGTCCCCCCACATCGCCGCCACTCTATTAAAATTTTTTAACCCCTAATATGCCGACCGCTCCGTACACCGCCGCAACCTACGTTATCCCTATGTACCCCATATCTGCTGCCCCTAACACCGCCGACCCCTATATTATATTTATTAACCCCTAATCTGCCGCCCCCAACGTCGCCTCCACCTACCTACACTTATTAAAGGGCCACTGCAAGTAAATATTTTCTATGCCTGTTACTAACTAACTACCCCAAATACGCTTTTTATCAATAGCATTTCATTAACATATCTCTACCGTATATCAGAAATCTTGTCTGCAAATTTAATTGTTTTCCAAACCCACTCCGTGGGTATCCTTTGCTCTGTACCAATCCGTTTACAATACCTAGGTTTCAAAATGGCGCTTTAAACACAAAGTTATTGGTTTAAGTATTTTGAACATGCAGTGCTGAAAATAGTGGGCAGGATAACGTGACATCATCGGTGAATAAAAGATATAACTTTTAGAACGTTATGAAACTTTGTTTTGGAGAAAATATAGGTCAGTAGGTTTTAATTAATGTTTATTAACTTTAATATGTTAGTTGTTTAGCTTAAAAATTATAACAGAAAGTAATCCTTTAACCCCTAATCTGCCGACCGGACCTCAACGCTACTATAATAAAGTTATTAACCCCTAATCCGCCTCACTCCCGCCTCAATAACCCTATAATAAATAGTATTAACCCCTAATCTGCCCTCCCTAACATCGCCGACACCTAACTTCAAGTATTAACCCCTAATCTGCCGACCGGACCTCGCCGCTACTCAATTAAATTTATTAACCCCTAAAGCTAAGTCTAACACTAACACCCCCCTAAGTTAAATATAATTTAAATCTAACGAAATAATAATAATAATAATATAACTCTTATTAAATAAGTTATTCCTATTTAAAGCTAAATACTTACCTGTAAAATAAACCCTAATATAGCTACAATATAAATTATAATTATATTGTAGCTATTTTAGGATTTATATTTATTTTACAGGCAACTTTGTATTTATTTTAACCAGGTACAATAGCTATTAAATAGTAATTAACTATTTAATAGTTACCTAGTTAAAATAATTACAAAATTACCTGTAAAATAAATCCTAACCTAAGTTACAATTAAACCTAACACTACACTATCAATAAATTAATTAAATACAATACCTACAAATAAATACAATTAAATAAACTAACTAAAGTACAAAAAATAAAAAAGAACTAAGTTACAAAAAATAAAAAAAAATATTTACAAACATTAGAAAAATATTACAACAATTTTAAACTAATTACACCTACTCTAAGCCCCTAATAAAATAACAAAGCCCCCCAAAATAAAAAAAATAGGATTCTATCAGCCAATCGGAATTAAGGTAGGAAAATTCTGATTGGCTGATGGAATCAGCCAATCAGATTCAAGTTCAATCCGATTGGCTGATCCAATCAGTCAGATTGAGCTCGCATTCTATTGGCTGATCGGAACAGCCAATAGAATGCGAGCTCAATCTGACTGGCTGATTGCATCAGCCTATCGGATTGAACTTGAATCTGATTGGCTGATTCCATCAGCCAATCAGAATTTTCCTACCTTAATTCCGATTGGCTGATAGAATCCTATCAGCCAATCAGAATTCGAGGGACGCCATCTTGGATGACGTCCCTTAAAGGAGCCTTCATTCGTCGGTAGTCCGTCGGGGAAGAAGGATGTTCCGCATCGGCGGAATGAAGATGGATCCTGAAGAAGAAGATTGAAGACCCCGCTTGGAAGATGACATCGCCCGGATGGAAGACTTCTTCAGCGCCGCTTGGAAGATGACTTCATTGGATGGAAGACTTCTTCAGCGCCCCTTGGAGGATCACTTCTGCCGCTCCGGATCTCCTCTTCGGTTCCATCGGTGGGTCGGCTGGCTGAAGACAACTCAAGGTAGGATGATCTTCAGGGGGGTAGTGTTAGGTTTTTTAAGGGGGGTTTGGGTTAGATTAGGGGTATGTGGGTTTTAATGTTGGGGGGGTTGTATTTTTCTTTTACAGGCAAAAGAGCAGTTTTCTTTGGGGCATGCCCCGCAAAAGGCCCTTTTAAGGGCTGGTAAGGTAAAAGTGCTTTGAACTTTTTTTAATTTAGAATAGGGTAGGGCATTTTTTTTTATTTTGGGGGGCTTTGTTATTTTATTAGGGGGCTTAGATTAGGTGTAATTAGCTTAAAATTGTTGTAATATTTTTAAAATGTTTGTAACTTATTTTTTTTTATTTTTTGTACTTTAGTTAGTTTATGTAATTGTATTTAATTGTAGTTATTTGTAGCTAATTAATTTAATGATAGTGTAGTATTAGGTTTAATTGTAACTTAGGTTAGGATTTATTTTACAGGTAATTTTGTATTTCTTTTAGCTAGGTAGTTATTAAATAGTTAATAAATATTTAATAACTATTCTAACTAGCTAAAATAAATACCAAGTTACCTGTAAAATAAATATAAATCCTAAAATAGCTAATTATTAATTACATTGTAGCTATCTTAGGGTTTATTTTACAGGTAAGTATTTAGTTTTAAATAGAAATAATTTATTAAAGTATAGTGTAGTGTTAGGTGTAATTGTAACTTAGGTTAGTTTTTATTTTACAGGTAAATTTCTCTTTATTTTAGCTAGGTAGCTATTAAATAGTTAATAACTATTAGCTATTGTACCTAGTTAAAATAAATTGAAAGTTGCCTGTAAAATAAAAATAAATCCTAAAATAGCTACAATATAATTATTATTCATATTGTAGCTATATTAGGGTTTATTTTACAGGTAAGTATTTAGCTTTAAATAGGAATAATTTATTTAATAAGAGTTAATTTATTTTGTTAGATTTAAATTATATTTAAGTTAGGGGGGTGTTAGGGTTAGACTTAGCTTTAGGGGTTAATAACTTTATTATAGTAGCGGCGAGGTCCGGTCGGCATATTAGGGGTTAATAAGTGTAGGTAGGTGGAGGCGACGTTGGGGGCGGCAGATTAGGGGGTTAATACTATTTATTATAGGGTTATTGAGGCGGGAGTGAGGCGGATTAGGGGTTAATAACTTTATTATAGTAGCGGTGAGGTCCGGTTGGCAGATTAGGGGTTAATAAGTGTAGGTAGGTGGAGGCAACGTTGGGGCGGCAGATTAGGGGTTAATAAGTGTAGGTAGGTGGAGGCAACGTTGGGGGCGGCAGATTAGGGGTTAATAAATATAATATAGGGGTCGGCGGTGTTAGGGGCAGCAGATTAGGGGTACATAGGGATAACGTAGGTTGCGGCGGTGTACGGAGCGGCAGATTAGGGGTAAAAAAAAATATGCGGGGGCAGCAGATTAGGGGTTAATAAGTGTAAGGTTAGGGGTGTTTAGACTCGGGGTACATGTTAGGGTGTTAGGTGCAGACTTAGGAAGTGTTTCCCCATAGGAAACAATGGGGCTGCGTTAGGAGCTGAACGCTGCTTTTTTGCAGGTGTTAGGTTTTTTTTCAGCTCAAAATGCCCCATTGTTTTCTATGGGGGAATCGTGCACGAGCACGTTTTTGAAGCTTGCCGCGTCCGTAAGCACCGCTGGTATTGAGAGTTGCAGTGGCGGTAAATTATGCTATACGCTCCCTTTTTGGAGCCTAACACAGCCCTTCTGTGAACTCTAAATACCAGCGGTATTTAAAAGGTGCGGGGGAAAAAAGCCAGCGTTAGATACGCGGGTCGTTACCGACAAATCTCTAAATCTAGCCGTATGAGATTTTTGCACATAAATAATTTGATTAAGGTACTGTAATAGCTGTTTATTTTTCAAATATACTATACACATAGGCAGTAATAGACAGAGACATGCACTCACAGACAGTAATAGACAGACATGCCTTCACAGGCAGTAAGACAGAGACAAGACACACAGGCAGTAACAAACAGCAACATGCGCACACAGACGGTAACAGACAGAGACATGCGCACACAGGCGGTAACAGACAGAGACATGCGCACACAGGCGGTAACAGACAGAGACATGCGCACACAGGCGGTAACAGACAGAGACATGCACACACAGGCGGTAACAGACAGAGACATGCACACACAGGCGGTAACAGACAGAGACATGCACACACAGGCGGTAACAGACAGAGACATGCACACACAGGCGGTAACAGACAGAGACATGCACACACAGGCGGTAACAGACAGAGACATGCACACACAGGCGGTAACAGACAGAGACATGCACACACAGGCAGTAACAGACAGAGACATGCACACACAGGCAGTAATAGACAGAGACATGCACACACAGGCAGGGATAGATAGGCATATACACACTTAGGCAGTAATAGCAGACACACACACTCATGCAGTAATAGCAGACGCAAGCACTTACATGTGAGTTTGTGAAGACTTGCCATTGTCATTATGGAGTAAATGACACATAAGAATTTTTTTTTTATTCAACAGTCCTTAACACAAAACCTGTTCCTTAGTATGTGGAAACCCAATTTTTATAAAGCACCTTTTCTAATTAGCTCAGTTAAACGAAAAATATGTACATATCATTATGTAAAGACCATGAATAATTTGTCATATGCATAAAACATCACCTCTTTAGTGACACAGATCAGTGAGATAGGAGACTGCTTTCCTCAGGGTGATTCATCTCCTTTTTACTTTCAGTTTCAGATTTAAGTAGTTATCCGGGCTTAACACGCCCCCTTTGGGATCGTGTTGCTCCATTAGTATGATTGATATGCAATGAAGCCAATTAACATAACAGCTTTTATATATATATATATATATATATATATTTATTTTTTTTTTTATTTTTTTTTAAATGTATATGCTTGTGATCTGTGTATTTTAACCTTTGCTATACCAGTAGTTTATCAAGCAAGCACTGCCACTTTAACCATAAAAAAAAATGTTTAAAGTACTCCCCACTGCTCCCTAATACGCACCGGGCCGCCCGCCCCTAGAAACGGCCCTGCATATTAGTATGGAAATTTGTTAAATAACCAGTTTTTTAGCCAGTTTTTCCAATACAAACACTTTGTCCACAGATTTTGAGCAGATTTTATAAGCTTCAGATGCAATTTGTTGAAACAATTCACAGCCTGCAAATTCACAATAACTAACATTGAAGGTAATACAAATCAAACTTTGGTATCTTAGGTATCTGCCTGCTGCTAATTTATTTAGAATAAAGTGCCAAGAAAATAATAAGCAGGTTTGATCATTAATTCAGCAATATGTAGCACATTTAGCAGAAGCCAAGAAAATTTTAAGCAGGTTTTCCTACTATATCAGCCATGCCAACGCAGAGATGTGGGGGTTAATATGAAACCTGTAAAACAGCCACGCATTTAGACAGTCCTCTAAATATAATGCTTATCCACAAAGAGGGAGCAGAAAGATTTTTAAGCAAGTCGTGCATACGAAGACAGTCATATTAGAGCAACGCTTAGCCCACACTAAGGGACCATATGTATCCAAGCAGAAGTAAGATATTTCCAGCAAACGTTACATATATTTTAACAGTATACGACCTGTTTTCCAGGTTAACTTCTTTCGAAATACTTGCTCATTATTCCTTTCTCTGTCCCAAAATGAACTTAGTGTCGGTCAGCCGTTTCCCCTGCTATCAGCACCCCTCCGGTGTCTGAATCAAACTGTAGGTTCCTGGGGTTTCAGAGGGCTTTGGCACGTAATCCACCTTCTTCACAAGCCAGTGTGAGGGGTGTTGGCTTTTGCTAGCCAAACTGTGATCAGCGTTCCTTTCGGTGCCCTTTCCAAGACAGGGGAGTGTGGTATGAGAATTTACCATAATCCGCAGTTGGTTTGTCCCCCTCACACAGCACCAGTGGGAGGGGGCATTCCAGTTAGGGTGGCCGGAACAGAACAAAATACTGTTTTCAGCTGCTAGATTCTTCTGTACCTTAATGTAGCTTAGGGGTTTGGCGGTTATCTTCTTCGCCGTGAT
>NC_069502.1:747899094-747959094 GCF_027579735.1 Bombina bombina
CTAATATTGGCATTTGTATTTATTTATCCTTTATGCATAATTTTGCTCTTTGTAATATTACATTTTAGATCTCATTTATTTGCTCAGTCTTCATTTGATCCACCCCTCCTGGAACATAATACATTTTTTGTATCATCAGCAAACAAGCAAAAGTTCTCCTGGAGTCCCTTTCCAATATCACTGATGAACATACTAAACAAAATAGGTGCAAGAACTACCCTTGTGGAACACCACTAGTAACTGACCCTTAATTTGAATGTGCTCCATTAGTAAAACCTTCTGTCTTTTATCCTTAAAGGGACATTGTACACTAGATTTTTCTTTGCATAAATGTAGATGATCCATTTATATAGCTTATCTGGGATTTTTTTTGTAACAATGTATAGTTTTGCTTATTTTTAAATAACATTGTGCTGATTTTCAGACATCTAACCAAGCCCCAAAGTTGTAGATGTATACTAATGTCTACAGATTCAAGCTTGCTCCTGTTTGACTAACGGGTTTTTTTTATGCAGGGGAAGGGGGTGTCTGCTCATCCTGATTTCCAATCCCCTTTAACTAGGTGTCCCAGCCTAACCTCATCAACAGTACTAAACCTGGAGCTTCTAAGGAAGTTTTTAAAATGTTTTATACTGGATTTTTTTTATCAGTACCTGTGCATATTCTTCTTAGCAGCAGTGTCTATTACATGCAGTTATATGAAAATTGGTGTACACTGTCCCTTTAAGTCAGCATTGTACCCACTTAAAAATCTACTCCAAGGCAATAAACCTTGTGAAGTTAGTTGTGCGAGACAGTGTCATGCTTTGCTAAAGACTAGATATGCCACATTTACGGCTCCTCCCTGGTCTATTAATTTAGTTACATGGTCAAAAAGGCTTATGTGAAGGCAGAGGGAGAACACGCCTTCATTTTCAATAGGAGCAAATGGCACAGCTTCTGATTGGCTATACTGCCCTGCTTCAAAAAAATAAAAATAAAAACATTTGCCAACAGAACAGGCTGTGAATTGGTTAAGGTCATTGTAAACAGATAAGGCCACTACACATAACTATGAAAACATGGCTAAAGGAAGTAAACCACTTTATTATCTGCACATGGACGTAGACATTACTGGTTTGGTGTCCCTTTAAAATAAGTTATTAAAAGCACAGACCACTCATTATTTTCTTTTGTTTATTTTTTACAATAAAATATGACTAATAAGTGATACAAAACTGAAACAGTCACTTACAACAATGTTTAAATATTAAGAATACAATGTGAACAAAAAGAAAAAAATAATAATATACAACACTGTGCAGTGTGCACTGTAATAACACAAACTGTGAATAAGGAGATAGTCTTTGGTATGTACGTATTTTCCTCAGAACTTCAGAATATCTGCTGGCAACCTCAAAGGAAGGAATTAAAAATAGTGAAGTTCTATGTTAAAAAATCAATATGTTGACAACTTGTAAAGGACCGTACTCACACACTTGAGAGCTAATGACTGATCTCTCAGTTAGAAACACAGTAAGTTTTGCAGAATTTACACTTTATGCTTTGTATTTTATATTACTTTACACTTCAGATTAAGTTGTATTACATTTAAACTGTACACTTTCCATTTTGTATACAAAACTGTATTTATGATTGGGATTTTACAAATTCTAATTATGCTAACACAGTTTCTGTGTAACTTTAACAAATTAGGCTCATACTTTGTATATTTATGTGTATGATTTACAAATTAAATTGCACTTTGAATTTTTTCTATTCAAAATAAAACTGAAAACTGGCATATTCAGTTTCCCAAAGATCTTCATTATTTTCTATGGACTTCATAAGCAAAGATTCTCTAGATTGAAGAGAAATTATAGTGAAGACTTCACATGGGGTTGAACCCACTCAATTCTATAAGAAACAGGGCAGAACATGAAAGTCTCATATAGATGAGAGATGCCTTCCATATAAAGTAATGAAGCTCTCTGGGATACAAAATTTCACAGGGGAGAGTGACGTTAACAAAAAACCTGGAACTTATATAAAGTCTCAGTTTGCTGCAAATACACATAAAAATAAAACATTTTCACTACACTTTAACTTGATTTTGCCTTTAGTTTAGTATATTTTACTTTTCTGTCAGTTAAAGGGACAGTAAACATTCAAAATACTGATATATAATTCTGCACATAATGTTTACTGTTCCTTTAAATAAGTGTATTGTGCATGTTGATCAAACTTCACCTACATACAGCTGGCAAGATAATTCAGTGAGACCTGCTTGTTTTAAATGCTTACATCATTTTGCAAGAATTGTAAGAGAGCTTTAGAGATACCTTGGGAACTCCCTTGTTCAGTCCAGGGAACTCCCCTGTCTCTCCCACTTTCTGAAGCACTGTTTTGTTTTACCATAGAGAAAATACAAAATGCAATGCAATGTAATTTGTGAAAAACAATACACAGAAATATACAAAGTATGATCCTAATTTGTTAAAGTAACAGAAACTTTCAAAACATAATCAGAATTTGTAAAAGTAGTATAATATACAAATTGTAGTTTTTTGGGCCTATGGATCAACATATCAGATATAGAAGAAATATAACAAAATAACTTATATATACATTACAGAAAGAAAAAAAAAAAAAAATATATATATATATATATATATATATATATATCCAAAAGGTAAGTCCAGCACCTTTCTTTGCAATATTATCCCAACATATTATTTACTTCTTAGGTAGTGCACGTACGCTAGGTGAGGCCTGCCAACCTCACATATGTAGATATAATGGAACAAACGATTAGCGTCAGCACTTTTTCATAAAAGTATCCATTCTTTATTGAAGTAACAAATAAATAAAAACAGCAACATTTCGAGTCAACACAGACCCTTAGTCATGCTATGGATCATGGGAAATCACCTACTTTTATAGCACCTGTATGTTCATTATCTTAAATTAGGTAAACTGATCCTGGTTTCCATTTTGGAGTTATTGCCCCCTACCTGGTCAGATTGTTCAGCAATAATCATTATACATATTTATGCAGAAAAAAGATTTTTTTCAATTGCTATACAGTTTGACTATATCACATAATAGGTGAAATTAACCCAAGACTATACAACTACAAAAATAGTATAAAAATATTACACAAAAAAGTTTTTTTTTTTTTTTAAAATGTCATTATAAAAACAAGTGAAGATCATAGTCTTTGTTCAAACCATCCGGACAAAGGGTTTTTAGATGCTGTATCCACCATACCTCCCTTTTTTTTAACAGCAACTCTCTGTTACCACCTCTCCTTTGTTTACTAACAGAGTGTCCAGCATTTACAAAATGGGATGACATAAGGAGTGTCATGTCTTTGCATCTGATTGACGATTTGTGGGCACTTATCCTATCCTTAATGGGGTTAATTGTCTCACCCACATAGCCCCGCCCACATGGACATTTAAGGATATACACCACATAATCTGTATTGCATGTATAGAAACCTTTAATTTCTCGCTTTTTATTATCATTTATTTGAGCTATGTATTTCCCTTTAATCATAGAGTTACACTGCGCACAATTTAGACAGGGGTATGATCCTCTATTAGCTGTAGTGAGGTAATTTATTGTTTCTTTTTTATTCGTCCCCACTGATCTGATTTCACTACTAAATCTCTAATATTTTTAACCCTTTTGTAAGAGTTAATAGGTGGCTTACAGAATTCCTCAATATGTGGATTGGTTTTACTTAATATATACCAATGTTTTCTGATGATATTTGAGATGTCATTACTAAATTGATTGAATACTGAAGAAAAAATTAGTTGTTTTTTATCAATCTGTCTTTTATCTCTGTGCATAATATCTGTTGGATTCTGTTGGGCACTTATTGCCTCATTAATTTTAGATTTAACCATTTGTTCACTTCACTAGTAGTTATAACAGATTGTGGATAGCCTCTGTCTGTGAATTTTTTACCCATTTGTTTTAATCTCACTTCTTGTAGATCTTTTTCTTTCACATTTCGCATAGTTCTAAAAAACTGGCTCTTAGGGATAGCATTAAACACCCTTTCTGAGTGATAACACTCAAAGTGGAGCAATGTATTTCGGTCTGTAGGTTTACAGTATAAATCTGTTACTAGATGACCTTCTTTTTTATATACCAAGGTGTCAAGGTAACTCACCTTCCCTTGGGAGTAATTAACAGTAAACTGCAAACTACTAGTACTACTATTAAGTTCTTCAACAAATTTTTGTAGGGTCTCCAAAGTGCCCCCCCCCATAGCCAAATATATCACCTATATAACATAGCCACACTTTACAGTTTCCTAGATAGTTGATGTTTGTATAAACATACCTGTTTTCAAATTGGCTTACGAATATATTGGCGTATGAGGGGGCCACATTGGAGCCCATTGCCGTACCCTTTTTATATATATATATGAAAAGTATTGGTCTGAGAAGTGTATTTAAACCTGTATACAATGAGCAGTGGATAGTCTTGAAAAAGACCATGTTTAGCAGTTTACACTATGTTTTTCATATCCTTTTAGGTATTGGGATAGATTTAACATGTTCCCCTTGTTTCCGCGCGAGCCTTCAGGCTTGCCGGAAACAGCAGTTATGAAGCAGAGGTATAAAGACTGCTGCTCCATAACTTGTCCACTGCCTCTGAGGCTGCGGTCTTATATCCGCCTGATCCTATACAATCGGGCTGATTGACACCCCCTGCTAGCGGCTAGATTGGCCGCAAATCTGCAGGGGGCGGCATTGCACAAGCAGTTCTGATGAACTGCTTGTGTAATGATAAATGCCTACAGCGTATCATGTCGGACAGATCTTCTGCTGGTGCCGGTGGGAGGTGTGGGCGGGTGGCGGGTGGGCGGCTCAACACGGGAGGGAGTGGGAGTGCCCTAATACAAAAAAAAAGGACAGGGGGAGAGAGAGCAAAATAGAGGGAAGAGAGAGAGCAAAAGAGAGGGGGGAGAGAGAGAGCAAAAGACGGGGGAGAGGGAGAGCAAAAGAGAGGGGAGGGAGAGCAAAAGAGAGGGGAGGGAGAGCGCAAAAGAGAGGGGAGACAGAGAGAGCTAAAGAGGGGCGTGAGAGAGCAAATAAGAGGGGGGAGAGAGAGCGCAAAAGACCGGGGAGAGGGAGAGCAAAAGAGAGGGGGAGAGGAAGAGCAAAAGAGAGGGGGGAGAGGAAGAGCAAAAGAGAGGGGGGAGAGGGAGAGCAAAAGAGAGGGGGGAGAGGGAGAGCAAAAGAGAGGAGAGAGAGAGAGCAAAGGAGAGGAGGGAGAGAGAGCAAAAGAGAGGGGGGGAGAGAGCAAAAGAGAGGGGGAGAGAGCAAAAGAGAGGGGGCGAGAGAGCAAAAGAGAGGGGGGGAGAGAGAGCAAAAGAGAGGGGGCGAGAGAGCAAAAGAGAGGGGGAGAGAGAGCAAAAGAGAGGGGGGAGAGAGAGCAAAAGAGAGGGGGGAGAGAGAGAGCAAAAGAGAGGGGGGAGAGAGAGCAAAAGAGAGGGGGGAGAGAGAGCAAAAGAGAGGGGGAGAGAGAGCAAAAGAGAGGAGGGAGAGAGAGCAGAAGAGAGTGGGAGAGAGAGCAAAATAGAGGGGGAGAGAGAGCAAAAGAGAGGGGGGAGAGAGCAAAAGAGAGAGGGGGAGAGAGCAAAATAGAGGGGGGAGAGAGAGCAAAAGAGAGGTGGGAGAGAGAGCAAAAGAGAGGGGGGAGAGAGAGAAAAAGAGAGGGGGAAAGAGAGCAAAAGAGAGGGGGGAGAGAGAGCAAAAGAGAGGGGGGAGAGAGAGCAAAAGAGAGGATGGAGAGAGAGCAAAATAGAGGATGGAGAGAGAGCAAAAGAGAGGGGGAGAGAGAGCAAAATAGAGGGGGAGAGAGAGCAAAATAGAGGGGGAGAGAGAGCAAAAGAGAGGGGGGAGAGAGCAAAAGAGAGAGGGGGAGAGAGCAAAAGAGAGGGGGGAGAGAGAACAAAAGAGAGGTGGGAGAGAGAGCAAAAGAGAGGGGGGAGAGAGAGCAAAAGAGAGGGGGAAAGAGAGCAAAAGAGAGGGGGGAGAGAGAGCAAAAGAGAGGGGAGAGAGAGAGCAAAAGAGAGTGGGAGAGGGAGAGCAAATGAGAGTGGGAGAGGAAGAGCAAAAGAGAGGGGGGAGAGAGCAAAAGAGGGGGGAGAGAGAGCAAAAGAGAGTGGGGAGAGAGAGCAAAACGGGTGGCGAAACAATCCATCTGGATGCAGTGTAAGCTGTATCCAGGTGGATTCCGAAAATGGCAGGGTGGTTCCGTCACCACTATAGACTGCCCTCTGGGCAGACTTTCCCACTAGTATATATATATATATACATACATATGTGTTAATATATATTTGTATACATCTTACTATTGTAATACATGTCATTATATGTCATCTCTTGTTATGCTACATATTGTTTTGGTTTTGATCACACTTTAGCCCTGATTGTGCTTCCTCCTACCTAGGTATGTAGTTTAACAAAAGGATACCAAAAGAATGAGGCAAATTAGATAATAGAAGTATATTGGAAAGTTGTTTAAAATTGAATCCTCTCTACGAATCATGACAATTTAATTTTGACTTTGCTATTTTTTAATGAATATATTTATTTTTGAATGGAGTGATAATTGTAATGAACAAAAGTGAAACTTACATAGGTATAAGCTGATGCCAGAATCAACTGACAATGACTTTGCTGGGTTGCTATTGAATGGTTAAAAAAATATAAATTTTCAGCCTTTCCCGCCTTTAGAATAATTGTTTTAACCACATGATCGAATCAACTAAGTTATTTTGTTGTTCATTTGTTTTGTCGACGAAGAAGGGTATTTCAAAGGAATTCAAAGAATACAACAAAATAAGTGATTTTTTTTTTTTTTTTTGCATTCATGGGGATCCAAATTCACGTCTTGTACCTATATCCTTGCAAAATGATAGCTAAATCCATTCAGCCATTCTTTTCTATAACTGATTACTATGATTCTCATAGCATCAAGTAGGGTCACAAAAAGAAGTCTTTTAAAAAAAAAAAACTTTTAAATATCTAAAACATAGTACCAAAATAATTTACTTCAAATTGCCAAATTTTGTAGTGATTGTTAATCCAAAAAATGCTAAACAGCTTTTAACAGTGACTCATCTACAGCTCTCTCTGTTTTAGATAGAAAGATAGATAGATAGATAGAGAGAGAGAGAGAGAGACAGATAGATAGGCAAACAGATAGATAAATAGACAGACAGATAAATATATAGATAGATATTTATAACATAATATATATATATTAATAAATATATTAAGACATTCAGGGATTGTGTATGAGATACCATGTGTGTCTGTATGTATAACAAATACTTCTATTTAAACTTTTAAATATCTAAAACATAGTACTAAACCAATGTACTTCAAATTGTCCAATTTTGTAGTGATTGTTAATCCAAAAAATGCTAAACAGCTTTTAACAGTGACTCATCCACAACTCTCTTTGTTTTAGATAGATAGATAGACAGACAGACAGACAGAGAGAGACAGATAGATGGATAGAGAGAAATAGATAGATAGATAGATAGATAATAGACGGATAGAAAGAAAGAAAGACAGGCAGATAGATAGATAGATAGATAGATAGATAGATAGATAGATAGATAGATATGTATAACATAATAGATATATATTAAGACATTCAGGGATTTTATTATGAGAGACTATGTATGTCTGTATGTATACAAAATACTTCTATTTTTCTTTGTGGACAAACGAAGATCAGTTTTAGCAGCCTGTTAATGCCTAAAACATGTTTTTTGTTCTGAACAATTCAGAAAAAACTGATCCCAACAGAAAATCCAAAGAAATACATTGTTTCAATTGCAGTGAAGGAATTCTGTGAGGGGGCATGCAAGCAGGCATACACAGTGCTTGGTTGTCTTTCTGGGCATTTACTTATTTAGAAACTAATTTTGCAAGATTTAATTTTCATATGCATTAGTATTTAAATCTTTTTTTAATAATTCTTGACAATATGAGTTCAGAGTTGGTACAATGATACTAAAGTAAATTATTTCTCTGTTAATGTTAATTTTATTACAACATGAATGACAAAATCTGTATTTTGTCATTCATAAGAACCCTATTGAATAAAGAACTCTATGCTGTCCTGCAAATTATAAGAAAGTACAGTGTACAGTGTTTTTATTTTACCTTAATGTATGTATACAATATGCAGGTATTCGATAAAAAAAAAATATGTATTGTTAATTTACACACTACTTTAAAGCCATCAACACTATGTTCTCATCCTGTTTTATAGTCTTAAATCATATATATAAATAGTTATTTCAGAGTAATGACAGGAGAAATACATAGTTAAAAGAATCAGCTAAACTTATAAAACAATTCAAACAAGATCGCCATGGGCAATTATCATTCATGGAAAGATGCTAATGGTGTAATATTGGAAGTTTACTATATAACATAACAATTCAGTGAACAGACTGTAACCTGTGAAAGTAAACTAAATGCTAACTGCAAAACATGACTACAACTTTAATCCTCAATAAATAGTATATAAAAGCAATAATATAACAATAATATACTAGCCACTAAAGAGCCATTCTAGTAAAAAAGGACAACCTCTAACTCATTAGAGATTGTAATTTTATCACTAGCGACCCTGCAAAATGTTTAAACACACAGGTAAAGCACTGCTAAAAATAACAAAGAAAACTGCTGGTTCCGAACAAAAACTGTTGCTTGACCCAATCACCAGCATCTGTCACACAGCTGGATCTCGTGACTACCCCTTTTTTTAAACACATAGGGGCCGAATTATTCCGCGCGAGCCTTCAGGTTTGCCAGAAATAGCAGTTCTGCTCTGAGCGGCGGACATCAATCTGCCCGATCCTATAGGATTGGGCTGATTGACAGCCCCTGCTAGCATCCGATTGGCCGCGAATCTGCAGGGATCGACATTGCACAAGCAGTTCACAAGAACTGCTTGTGCAATCATAAATGCCAGCATTTATCGATGTGCAGCGGACATGATACGCTACATCATATCATGTCCGCTTGCAATTTCATAAATCGGCCCCATAGGCTTGCAGTATTGCCAGTGTTAAAATGACATGCTCTAATTAGAATATGTCATATTTTTCACTTGAATGACCCTTTAAATAAAATAAAGTGTATGTTTGAATAATTTATCTATCAGTCTTGTTCTGAACTAATAATGATTACCAGGATAACAGCTGGTCAATACAATCTAAATAATATTACAGTTTTCATGCTGTGGTTCTAACTGCAAAGAAAAGGACCTTATACAATCTTTAAAACTAAAATACCTTGAAGTTATTTCTTTCTTTTTAGAGATGGAATACTGAGTGAAAACTTCCTCTCTGATAATAGAAACATCAGTATCTGTATATTTTAAAGGTCACATGCATTAAGACATTTAGAATATATATAGTATATGATTATACCTATAATCATGTTAAATAAAGATATATTTTTATTGGAAAGTAATAATCTCTACTTAATTTGTATAGTTCATTTTGCTCAACATTATATTATATTTTATATTAACCAATAATAACACCAAATACTGCAAAATCAAAAGAATTTGTGTTTCATCAAATAAAAGTTAAAAAATTGAAATTATTAAGAGGAACTTACCTTTGAAAGTAATGTCCACAAAACATTAAAAGAAGCATCATACAACTGAATACATTCTGCTGTCTGCTGACAAGTATTAGCAGCAAAGGCACTAGGAAAGAAGGTAGCTCTTGGATAAACCAGGCATATTTGGCAGGTATCATAATATAGCCTTGTTTTGTATTATTTTCAATATGTTTTCCATAACCAGCTGGTATAGTCAGCTGTTTAACAAGAAATAGAATTCCCATCCCGCTCAGGAAAAAGCTCATGTAAAAATCCAGATCCTTGCTGCACTGCATTTCCATAGTTGAGCACACAATGTGTCACACTCCTAGAAGCACTGCAATGTCTTCATAACCACCTCTCCATTCACTATAAATACTACAAAATGCAAACAAGCAATCTAAGAGGTATGACTAATGAGGAAATACTGGAATGTGTAGTAAAGCTCAAGCTCCCCCTAGGAACAAAAGGAATACAATAAAGAACAATGATAGAGTTTACTCTGCTGAATCTGCAGTTTAAAATTATTATTTAATTTGCTGGAAGCACATCAAGCACATCTCAACTTCTTCATTTATATATATATGTGTGTGTGTGTGTGTGTGTTCAAAATGGGGTGTAAATCTTGCTGTCTGTATGTACATGTACAGTAGTCGACTGATCCATGATGAGTAAGAAATTGCAGTGGACGAGTAAAAAATGTGACTTTTACATATCTTTAACACTTTTTCTCTATGGGCTAGCAACTTATATGCCTGACTAGTAAAACACACATATATATATATATATATATATATATATATATATATATATATATATACACATACACACACATACATATATATATATATATATATATATAGATATATACACACAGATAGATATATATATATATATATACATATATACATATATATATATATATATATATATATATATATATATATATATATATAAACTTGGAGGTGTGTATGCACTCTCACCATCAGTGTCGTCTGCCAGGGTGCTATAATGTGGTGTATAAAAGTTCAAATGGAAAAAGCACTCACTGGTCATCAGTCAACAGTGACAATATTTCTTTATTTCAAACTTGTGACGTTTCGGGACTAACAGTGTCCCTTCCTCTGACAAACAACATGTGAAAAAATGGTGACTTATAAAGCCTGAGACCCCTCCCCTTCCTCTCAGGGCAACCAATCATTGGTGACAGTAAAGTGCTCATTGAAACAATATATATCTCATAAAAACAATGTGTATCTCATAAAAGATTAATAGTGATCATTAGTCAAACATCATTATTTATTAGTGACTCCATATAGTAGTGTAAAGTGGTGTGATCTGTACAAATGCAGGGAAAAAAACATAAGTGGCGCCGTGGTGGAGGTGTCTAAGGTCAAAACAAACCCGTATTGAACCGGAACCAAAATAAATCATGCATCACAAACATCTGATGCTCATTCAGAGCTATTGTGCAGTTGATAGGTTATCGCAGGCAACACCCCTCTATGTGATAGGCTTACACTGTAAACCAAAACAAAACATACAATGTGGTCTAACAAATCGCCATAAGACCGTCATGGGTAAACATGCCATAAATACCTAATAGCTACGGTGCTGTGTGCCTCACATTAATATCAATAACCATAATAAGCCCATCTGTCTATAATTATCCAGGCAATCGTGATCGCAATATAACCACGCCTCTCTTGGCACGCATTTGCCATTAGTATCCTATTGTAGCCCCGTGTTAGTGACATAGTCAGATGCTGCACTACAGCTAAACAGTCATACATCAGGGCGCCTACAACACACATCTAGAAAGATGATGATCATCATCGATCCATATAGTATATGCCAAATAAAGTATAATACGGCACTTGCGCCTACGTCACTAAAAGCAAACCTCACTGTGTATTATCGAACTATTTGCTTGCCATGTTGCAGAAAGAGAGTAATGTCTCTCATCATAAGCCTGATGTTTATATCCGTGCCTGCTGAAAAATGACCCTTTGCTCGGATGTGTTGACCCCTAGTGGTCAACGGGAAAAGATAAGATTAAAAGAAATATCAGAGCGCCAACTGAGGAAGGCAGGGTCCCCTAATCATAAAATAATTATTGGTACAAGTAGGGTACAAGTGTATTTATTACAACACAATCGTAACAATAATAATGGTCTCCGACTGTGATTTCTAAGTATCTGGTAATACAGCTAAAATGATCACATTAAAACCCAATATTGTGTTTTAACAACATTGGATACCAAAATAGCATATATAATATAAACATAAAATGTAATTATAAAATGTAATTATAAAATTTAATTATAAAATCACAATTCTCTGGATATTGATTAAAAGCTTAATACCCTCATGGATCCATGTTAACAATCTAAAGCATGCTTTTAACATACAGTGGAGTGGTAATAATCAGTATATAAGTTTTAATCAGAAATGGATGATATAACCTGTTTTCCAAAATAGGAACCTTCCAGGTCTGATCAATAAAAAACAGTAGCTGGATAAAATCTCCTTTGATAGGAACTATTGGATGTATAATATTTTTAAACAAAAATGGATGATATAACCTGTTTTCCAAAATAGGAACCTTCCAGGTCTGATCAATAAAACAGTTAACAAGTACACCTTAACTGCTGATACTCGTTAGCGGTCAGGATATAACTGAATAAAATCTCCTTTGATAGGAACTAATATGGATTGGATCGATATTATAAATTACAAGTGCTTGAGTGTAGTGGTAGTAAAAATTACTTCCTAAGTGGTGCACAAATTGTGAAACAATATGTGAAACAATATGGTGAAAAGACAATCACAGGTGTAAATATTGAAGTGACAAAATCCAATGTTAAAGAAAAGAAAAGCAACAATCACAGTTAAACAACAATCACAGTGATAAAAATAATCCGGAGTTGGATCTCAATCCTCAATGAGACCAAAACTTGGTATTACAACATCAAATTAAAAAAAGAAAAAATGACTAGTGATTGGTCTTAAATAAGTGTTCCTTCCAAAATAAGTGTTCCTTCCAAAATATCTTTTTAAGTGGCAGACCAAACGAAAAAAAAGTGAGTTAATGTGTGCAATACTGGACAATTTTTAAATTCCCACAGTTAATATGCCACAGTTTATGTATTAAAATCCTCACGGTCCTATGTGTGCGAAAATTTTCCTATCAGCCCTGGGTCCTTTGGCTCCCAAGCGTCCGGTCCCTTAGCCCTTTCGAGCCTTTGTCCCTCTGCTTGTTAGCTCACGGTCCCCCTGCCGAAAGAATTTAAAATAGTGTAGATTGCTAAAAAATGTATGTGTATCAGAATCAAACTTACCAGCCAACGCGTTTCGGTCAAGTAGTGACCTTTCTCAAGACTGGTTTTAACTGTTTAGACTGTGAGTTTAAATACCCTGTCAGTAGTGACCCTTGCGTCAAACCGGAAGTGTTTGTTTGAACCACCGTTTGTAATATATTCATTCCTATTTCATGTTTTCTAACTATAGGAGCTTATGTGGTCCTACTCCTACTTGTATTGGACTCAATTTATAGAGATCATGTTTAAAAATCTTTGTTTCGATAGCTTTATCGCAACCCGATTTTTAGTCATTTTGATTGGTTGTTCTGATTACTTCCAACCTTTAGGTGATTGGCTGCCCCTGGGGGTGTGTGACACATACGTCTCCTTATTGGATTTTAAGCAGTGTGTGTGTCCTTATACTTTCCCATAATCGGCCGATATTCTAACTTTGTTATGGTCTATTCAGACGTGTCGCTACAGGGGAAACTGACATTTTTTATATCGATCATAAGTTTGTTTCCTCATTTGCGATCTGTGTCACGTCTCACTACATGATTACTGATATCCTAATTTTCCGATGTGGTCCATTTACACTAGCTGTATTTTATGAGGAGATTTGGGGAGAAGAGATATACTCTTTAATGCCGTAAAGCTACGGGTTTGCCGTAGTTTCCTTCTATTACATATACTTTGAACCTCATAGTCCTACATATAATTTAAAACTTTTAGTCTTGGTGACTATTCTGGATCAAAGTAGAAATCATGAAAAAAATCTTTATTTCGATAGCTCTATCACAGCCCGATTTTTATTCATTTTGATTGGTTTTTCTGATTTCTTCCAACCCTTAGGTGATTGGCTGCCCCTAGGGGTTTGTTACTCCTACGCCTCCTTATTGGATATTAAGCATTGTGTGTGTCCTTATACCTCCCCATAATCGGCCGATATTCTAACTTTTTGTCTATTCAGACGTGTCGCTACAGGGGAAACTGACTTTTTTTATCCATAAGTCTGTTCCCTCATTTGCGATCTATGTCACGTCTTACTACATGATTAATGAATGATATCATCCATAAGTCTGTTTCCTCATTTTCGATCTGTGTCACGTCTCACTACATAGTTGATGATATCCTAATTTGCCGATGTTGTCCATTTACACTAACTGTATTTTGTGAGGAGATTTTTATCTGGGGGAAGAGATATACTTTTTAGACCCGTAAACATACGGGTTTACCATAGTTTCCTTATATTACATAGCTTTGACCCTCTTAGTCCTACATATAATTTAAAACTTTTAGTCTTAGTGACCTTTCTGGATCAAAGTAAATGAATTTGTCGCTGTCAGCAATATATTAGATTTTATATTTGCCAATTGTTTAATTTATAGGTCCTCTCAGCTTCAACCTTTTCAGATTGCTGAGTGTTTCTATTTTTTATATTCTATATGGAGAACCTTTAGGTTCATTCTCTAATTTTCAAAACACAAATGTGATTTGTATAATATGGTCAATGTTCCTATAATCAACTAATGGGAGTATTAATAAAAATTTTAATCCTTCAACGAATGGATGGGAGGTTTTTTTAAAAAAGGGGGGGGGGGCTCCTCCAGTTTAGCTTTTATTTCTAACTACTATTTGTATATATAGTCTAACCTCATCATTGGATTCATGTATACTAGTGCATTCTCGTGCTTTAAGTGAACTGGATATAGTTCATATATTCATATTTATAGAAGACATAGAACAAGGGGAAATTTTTTTTTTAAATTACCCTTTTCATTTTTGGAGTGCTTTATGTTGGTCTTAGTGTGTAGGTTCTTAATGTGTGTAATTTCTTAAGATATCTTGAGTATAGCTTATTGTACAACTTAAATTTTATGTGTTGCCAATTCATGAGGAAATGAACGAGAGGAAAATTGATAAATATTGCCCTTTTCATCTTGGTTGCTTAGGATGCTGTGGGAGATTTTAATTGGTGACAATAGGTGTTATACAGTGCTCTTTCGGATTTGTTAGATGATTTAACTATGAGAGTGTTAATTATTTTAATGGTATCCTTTCAGATTGGATCAGCCCATATGTGTTTGGGGATGCGATGCTTTTTACTTTTGTTCCTACATAACATATAAATGAATTTAACTTTTGGTTAGTCATTGGTTGTATTTTCTGAGGTGAGGGTTTTCTTGATTTATCCAGGATATTTAAATATATTCAGAATGTAACAGTTCCCGTTTTAATTCCCAATCTTCCTAGTTTAAATTTAGGAGGTGGGACAAATCTTCTTTATTGTTCAACCCTCTTGGGAATAAACAGTCCATATAGAAGATCCATCTAGATTCTTCGGTCAAAAGCTTTTTTTCATTATCTCCCCCTCTCCAATTTATAGGGACCTTTTGTATCCCCATATATTTCAAGGTGTTTATATCTCCCTGATGTTTTTCGGAAAAATGTTTGTAGAGGGGGGTTTCCTTATTACGTTTTTCGATACTGAGGATATGCTCCCTTATTCGGTCCCTTAGTGGCCTTGATGTTTGTCCAATATATTGGAGGCCACAGGGACATTGGAGTAAGTAGATGACGTTTCGGTCGTGACAGCGAATCAAATTTTTAATTTTATATTTCTTCATGCTATTATTTGATTGGAATTCTGTTGATTTTATACCACTCTTACATGCTTTGCATGTATCACATGGGAAAAAGCCTCTCACTGTTTTCCCAAATGGGTCCTTTATTTCAGGTGGTTTTTTCTTTTGGATACTGGGTGCCAATGTGTTTTTTAAGTTATTGGCCCTTCTATATACAAAACTTAATAGCATGAAGAAATATAAAATTAAAAATTTGATTCGCTGTCACGACCGAAACGTCATCTACTTACTCCAATGTCCCTGTGGCCTCCAATATATTGGACAAACATCAAGGACACTAAGGGACCGAATAAGGGAGCATATCCTCTGTATCGAAAAACTTAATAAGGAAACCCCCCTCTACAAACATTTTTCCGAAAAACATCAGGGAGATATAAACACCTTGAAATATATGGGGATACAAAAGGTCCCTGTAAATTGGAGAGGGGGAGATAATGAAAAAAAGCTTTTGACCGAAGAATCTAGATGGATCTTCTATATGGACTGTTTATTCCCAAGAGGGTTGAACAATAAAGAAGATTTGTCCCACCTCCTAAATTTAAACTAGGAAGATTGGGAATTAAAACGGGAACTGTTACATTCTGAATATATTTAAATATCCTGGATAAATCAAGAAAACCCTCACCTCAGAAAATACAACCAATGACTAACCAAAAGTTAAATTCATTTATATGTTATGTAGGAACAAAAGTAAAAAGCATCGCATCCCCAAACACATATGGGCTGATCCAATCTGAAAGGATACCATTAAAATAATTAACACTCTCATAGTTAAATCATCTAACAAATCCGAAAGAGCACTGTATAACACCTATTGTCACCAATTAAAATCTCCCACAGCATCCTAAGCAACCAAGATGAAAAGGGCAATATTTATCAATTTTCCTCTCGTTCATTTCCTCATGAATTGGCAACACATAAAATTTAAGTTGTACAATAAGCTATACTCAAGATATCTTAAGAAATTACACACATTAAGAACCTACACACTAAGACCAACATAAAGCACTCCAAAAATGAAAAGGGTAATTTAAAAAAAAAAAAAAATTTCCCCTTGTTCTATGTCTTCTATAAATATGAATATATGAACTATATCCAGTTCACTTAAAGCACGAGAATGCACTAGTATACATGAATCCAATGATGAGGTTAGACTATATATACAAATAGTAGTTAGAAATAAAAGCTAAACTGGAGGAGCCCCCCCCCCTTTTTTAAAAAAACCTCCCATCCATTCGTTGAAGGATTAAAATTTTTATTAATACTCCCATTAGTTGATTATAGGAACATTGACCATATTATACAAATCACATTTGTGTTTTGAAAATTAGAGAATGAACCTAAAGGTTCTCCATATAGAATATAAAAAATAGAAACACTCAGCAATCTGAAAAGGTTGAAGCTGAGAGGACCTATAAATTAAACAATTGGCAAATATAAAATCTAATATATTGCTGACAGCGACAAATTCATTTACTTTGATCCAGAAAGGTCACTAAGACTAAAAGTTTTAAATTATATGTAGGACTAAGAGGGTCAAAGCTATGTAATATAAGGAAACTATGGTAAACCCGTATGTTTACGGGACTTAAAAGTATATCTCTTCCCCCAGATAAAAATCTCCTCACAAAATACAGTTAGTGTAAATGGACAACATCGGCAAATTAGGATATCATCAACTATGTAGTGAGACGTGACACAGATCGAAAATGAGGAAACAGACTTATGGATGATATCATTCATTAATCATGTAGTAAGACGTGACATAGATCGCAAATGAGGGAACAGACTTATGGATAAAAAAAGTCAGTTTCCCCTGTAGCGACACGTCTGAATAGACAAAAAGTTAGAATATCGGCCGATTATGGGGAGGTATAAGGACACACACAATGCTTAATATCCAATAAGGAGGCGTAGGAGTAACAAACCCCTAGGGGCAGCCAATCACCTAAGGGTTGGAAGAAATCAGAAAAACCAATCAAAATGAATAAAAATCGGGCTGTGATAGAGCTATCGAAATAAAGATTTTTTTCATGATTTCTACTTTGATCCAGAATAGTCACCAAGACTAAAAGTTTTAAATTATATGTAGGACTATGAGGTTCAAAGTATATGTAATAGAAGGAAACTACGGCAAACCCGTAGCTTTACGGCATTAAAGAGTATATCTCTTCTCCCAAAATCTCCTCATAAAATACAGCTAGTGTAAATGGACCACATCGGAAAATTAGGATATCAGTAATCATGTAGTGAGACGTGACACAGATCGCAAATGCGGAAACAAACTTATGATCAATATAAAAAATGTCAGTTTCCCCTGTAGCGACACGTCTGAATAGACCATAACAAAGTCAGAATATCGGCCGATTATGGGAAAGTATAAGGACACACACACTGCTTAAAATCCAATAAGGAGACGTATGTGTCACACACCCCCAGGGGCAGCCAATCACCTAAAGGTTGGAAGTAATCAGAACAACCAATCAAAATGACTAAAAATCGGGTTGCGATAAAGCTATCGAAACAAAGATTTTTAAACATGATCTCTATAAATTGAGTCCAATACAAGTAGGAGTAGGACCACATAAGCTCCTATAGTTAGAAAACATGAAATAGGAATGAATATATTACAAACGGTGGTTCAAACAAACACTTCCGGTTTGACGCAAGGGTCACTACTGACAGGGTATTTAAACTCACAGTCTAAACAGTTAAAACCAGTCTTGAGAAAGGTCACTACTTGACTGAAACACGTTGGCTGTTAAGTTTGATTCTGATACACATACATTTTTTAGCAATCTACACTATTTTAAATTCTTTCGGCAGGGGGACCGTGAGCTAACAAGCAGAGGGACAAAGGCTCGAAAGGGCTAAGGGACCGGATGCTTGGGAGCCAAAGGACCCAGGGCTGATAGGAAAATTTTCGCACACATAGGACCGTGAGGATTTTAATACATAAACTGTGGCATATTAACTGTGGGAATTTAAAAATTGTCCAGTATTGCACACATTAACTCACTTTTTTTCGTTTGGTCTGCCACTTAAAAAGAAATTTTGGAAGGAACACTTATTTTGGAAGGAACACTTATTTAAGACCAATCACTAGTCATTTTTTCTTTTTTTAATTTGATGTTGTAATACCAAGTTTTGGTCTCATTGAGGATTGAGATCCAACTCCGGATTATTTTTATCACTGTGATTGTTGTTTAACTGTGATTGTTGCTTTTCTTTTCTTTAACATTGGATTTTGTCACTTCAATATTTACACCTGTGATTGTCTTTTCACCATATTGTTTCACATATTGTTTCACAATTTGTGCACCACTTAGGAAGTAATTTTTACTACCACTACACTCAAGCACTTGTAATTTATAATATCGATCCAATCCATATTAGTTCCTATCAAAGGAGATTTTATTCAGTTATATCCTGACCGCTAACGAGTATCAGCAGTTAAGGTGTACTTGTTAACTGTTTTATTGATCAGACCTGGAAGGTTCCTATTTTGGAAAACAGGTTATATCATCCATTTTTGTTTAAAAATATTATACATCCAATAGTTCCTATCAAAGGAGATTTTATCCAGCTACTGTTTTTTATTGATCAGACCTGGAAGGTTCCTATTTTGGAAAACAGGTTATATCATCCATTTCTGATTAAAACTTATATACTGATTATTACCACTCCACTGTATGTTAAAAGCATGCTTTAGATTGTTAACATGGATCCATGAGGGTATTAAGCTTTTAATCAATATCCAGAGAATTGTGATTTTATAATTAAATTTTATAATTACATTTTATAATTACATTTTATGTTTATATTATATATGCTATTTTGGTATCCAATGTTGTTAAAACACAATATTGGGTTTTAATGTGATCATTTTAGCTGTATTACCAGATACTTAGAAATCACAGTCGGAGACCATTATTATTGTTACGATTGTGTTGTAATAAATACACTTGTACCCTACTTGTACCAATAATTATTTTATGATTAGGGGACCCTGCCTTCCTCAGTTGGCGCTCTGATATTTCTTTTAATTTTATATCCGTGCCTCAGTATTACATGACGCCTATCCATGGGCATATTCTCACACATTACTTATAACCAAAACAATCGTATGTTTAATTTGTCGCTCAGATAATATAAGCAGCCAAAAAAATAATACTAACCAGGATCTACAGTTAGATTATAAAATCTGCAAAGTGTCAGTGTCCTATAGTTAAGCGTGTCAAATGTAAATAAACGCCAACTGTCAAAATTAAACCAATGAGAGCATAGGCTAGACAGAGACTAACAAACTGTCAAAAAACAAGTTCAACTTAGAAAGACATATGTGTGCATCATAATAACCCCCATTGCAAAGTCAAAAAGCAAGCAAATTGAAAATGTCTCTCCAAAAACAAAACTATGGGGCCAACCTACATAATAGCGCAATATTAGTGGACCACAGAGATCATCCAAAATTCAAGATGTGTCACACACAATCCCAACTACCAAATTAAATAAGTGGATCAATATGTTAGCACTGTATCATATCGCCTAACCAAGGGGAACATTGACCATCCTCCCAAGAGAAATATCAACACACCAAAAATAAAAGTAAAAATAAAAAATAAGAATGGGGGAGATCTAATAGCACATAGTGGAATCGAAAAAGATCAAAACACGCCACTTTGTTATACAGCTGAAAGCCTCCTGTTGCCAAGAAATGGGTCAGGTTCAAATGTGAACCAGGCACAACCAACACACCAGCAAATACCCTGGCGCCACCAGCTCCCCAACCATTCACGCAGACCACTCGCACAATGTGTGATTAAAATAAAAATTAAAAGTTAAAAGCAAAAAGCAGCAAACCCAGCAATATAACAACATGTAGCCAAACATATTAGGGTCTCTCTATTAGAGATCATTCCATTGCCCTAATATTACTAGTTAATAGATATATAGGAGAAAAAACCTGTACTAATAGCTGTGTGACCATCCTAGCCACCCAACCCTATATGGGGAAGGAGCCAGGACCATAAGAGATAGGACCTAATAAGGGCTAATACATCAATGATAATAATCACCAGAAAATATCTAGAAATATCACAATCAATAGAACAGAATAAGAAAATAATGTTGTCATAGAGCCGACAACTACATCTAGATAGATCAGTGGACTCTCCATAAGAGAATTCATGGACTCTCATCAAAGAAGGAGACGCCTCCCGCAGTATTGTGTCGTAACATCCACGGTTCACATAAATCAAATGGAATACGAGGACTCTCACAAATAACATTGCCATCCAGTGAGGACATTAAGTCCCCTGGATGCTAGAGCCAATTCATATATCCAACTCCTAGAGCAGTAGCATGTTGGATCTGTTACCTCCCCTCCTGGGATTGGGCACGTGATCTATGATGCGGAATCTAAGGTCGGACACAGTGTGGCCCGCTTCTAAAAAATGGCGAGCCACAGGTTGATCAGTCTTTTCCTTGGAGATGGCCGTTTGTATGCTACATCGGTGATTAGCCATCCGTGTCCTAGCATCATCTGTGGTCATGCCGGTATAGAACTTCCCACATGGACAGTTAAGTAGATATACAATGTATTGAGTGGTACAAGTAAGGAAGTACTTCAATTCATATCTCTTTCTCCGCTCAGGGTGATGGAAATACGTACCAGTTAACATACTGTTACAGGTCACACAACTTGGGCATCTATAGCATCCTTGCTTCCTTCACAGCCAAGACTGTTGTGGGGTGTCAGGTAAAATATCAGTGATCATTAGCATATCCCTCAGACTCTTACCCCTTCTGTAGGCGATCCGAGGTGCATCCAAACCCTTAAACGGTAGTGTGGAATCTGTCTCCAAGAGTTTCCATTCGTCTTCACAGCTCTAGTGATCAGATGGCTGTCTGGTGTATAAGTAGTGACAAATGTTAGTTGTCGAGATTCCTTCTGAGTACTCTCACCCCCAGATTGTAGGGCAGATGTCAACATCTCACCAAGATTCATCTTCCTGTAACCTCTGTGGAGAAATCGCTGTGTCATCTCTTCTAATTGCACATCACGTGTCTCTCTGTTGGTGTTGTTTCTCATGACCCTTTGGTACTGTGCCTTTGGTATATTTCTAATCAAGGATGGGGGATGGCAGCTGTTTGCATGTAACACTGAGTTACGGTCGGTAACTTTCCTAAAAAGCGTAGTGCCCAATCGCTCACCATCTTTGAATATATGTACATCTAGATAGTCAACTGTCTCCAGGCTGTATGTGTATGTGAAACAAATGGTGCTCTCAATGTCATTCAGTTGTTTCACCCAGTTTGATAGTGAGTGCTCGTCACCACGCCATATCAGAAACAGATCATCTATGTACCGACAGTAAAAAATGATTTGTGCAGTTTCATAGATCTTCATCTGTTCAATCTCATAATCAGCCATGTAGAGATTTGCGAATGCTGGGGCCACATTTGACCCCATTCCCGTCCCTGATTATTGTAAGTAAAAGGTCTTGCTGAACCTAAAATAGTTCTCAGTTAGACATAGGGTGAGTAGCGTAATGAGCACCTCCTCAGATGGTCCGATGTAGGCAGCATGCCTGAGACTTTTAGTGACAGCTGCTATCCCAGTGGAGTGCGGGATGACAGTATATAAGCTAGATACGTCTAATGTTACCAGAAGATCTGTTGGACACATAGCATCTAGCCTTAGGATTTGCGTGATGAAGTCCGTAGAATCCTGAACATAAGATTTCCTCATCTTCACCATCGGTTGTAGGTAGTAATCAACATACTGTGCCAGGGGTTGTAGCAGCGATCCCCTGGCGGAGACAATGGGCCTCCCCGGGGGATTGTTTAAATTCTTGTGGATCTTCGGCAGCGTATACAGTATTGGTATCACAGGGGAATCTTGCCGTAAGAACTTGGCATCTGCTGTGCTGATCATTGCCCTCGTCACCCACTCATGTAGTAGGTTGTCAATTCTTTTCTTCAATTGAAAGGAAGGATCACTTGGTAGAGATTTTGGTTACATGTTGTTATATTGCTGGGTTTACTGCCCTTTGGTTTTAACTTCTAACTTTTATTTTAATCACACATTGTGCGAGTGGTCTGTGTGAATGGTTGGGGAGCTGGTGGCGACAGGGTATTTGTTGGTGTGTTGGTTGTGCCTGGTTCACATTTGAACCTGACCCATTTCTTGGCAACAGGAGGCTTTCAGCTGTATAACAAGGTGGCGTATTTTGATCTTTTTCGATTCCACTATGTGCTATTAGATCTTCCCCATTCTTATTTTTATTTTTTATTTTTACTTTTATTTTTGGTGTGTTGATATTTCTCTTGGGAGGATGGTAAATGTTCCCCTTGGTTGGGCGATATGATACAGTGCTAACATATTGATCCACTTATTTAATTTGGTAGTTGGGATGGTGTGTGACACATCTTGTATTTTGGATGATCTCTGTGGTCCACTAATATTGCGCTATTATGTAGGTTGGCCCCCTAGTTTTGTTTTTGGAGAGACATTTTCAGTTTGCTTGCTTTTTGACTTTGCAATGGGGGTTATTATGATGCACACATATGTCTTTCTAAGTTGAACTTGTTTTTTGACAGTTTGTTAGTCTCTGTCTAGCCTATGCTCTCATTGGTTTAATTTTCACAGTGGGCGTTTATTTACATTTGACACGCTTAACTATAGGACACTGACACTTTGCAGATTTTATAATCTAACTGTAGATCCTGGTTAGTACTATTTTTTTGGCTGCTTATATTATCTGAGCGACAAATTAAACATCCGATTGTTTTGGCTATAAGTTATGTGTGAGAATATGCCCATGGATAGGCGTCATGTAATACTGAGGCACGGATATAAACATCAGGCTTATGATGAGAGACATTACTCTCTTTCTGCAACATGGCAAGCAAATAGTTCGATAATACACAGTGAGGTTTGCTTTTAGTGACGTAGGCGCAAGTGCCGTATTATACTTTATTTGGCATATACTATATGGATCGATGATGATGATCATCTTTCTAGATGTGTGTTGTAGGCGCCCTGATGTATGACTTTGTTTACTCTGTGTCACTAACACGGGGCTACAATAGGATACTAATGGCAAATGCGTGCCAAGAGAGCCGTGATTATATTGCGATCACGATTGCCTGATTAATTATAGACAGATGGGCTTATGATGGTTATTGAGATTAATGTGAGGCACACAGTACCGTAGCTATTAGGTATTTATGGCATGTTTACCCATTAAGGTCTTATGGCGATTTGTTAGACCATATTGTATGTTTTCTTTTGGTTTACAGTGTAAGCCTATCACATAGAGGGGTGTTGCCTGCGATAACCTATCAACTGCACAATAGCTCTGAATGAGCATCAGATGTTTGTGATTCATGATTTATTTTGGTTCCGGTTCAATACGGGTTTGTTTTGACCTTACACACCTCCACCACGGCGCCACTTATGTTTTTTTTCCCTGCATTTGTACAGATCACACCACTTTACACTACCATATGGAGTCACTAATAAATAATGATGTTTGACTAATGATCACAATTAATCTTTTATGAGATACACATTGTTTTTATGAGATATACAGTATATTGTTTCAATGAGCACTTCACTGTCACCAATGATTGGTTGCCCTGAGAGGAAGGGGAGGGGTCTCAGGCTATATAAGTCACCATTTTTTCACATGTTGTTTGTCAGAGGAAGGGACGCTGCTAGTCCCGAAATGTCGCAAGTTTGAAATAAAAAAATATTGTCACTGTTGACTGAAGACCAGTGAGTGCTTATTCCATTTGAACATTTATACACCACATTATAGCACCCTGGCAGACGACACTGATGGTGAGAGTGCATACACACCTCCAAGTTTATGTATTAATATCTCTGTTGCAGTGCACCCACAAACTACAGTTGGTCCTACTACACCATCTCCTCTACATTGTGCTCTGCAGACCCATCAAGGGACAACATGACTGACAGCGCAACAACAGAGTTGGATATACCTAGTACTCTTTATGGCACTGGTAGCGATGAGAAGTATGAGGATATTTTTACCTTTACGGATGAAGATGCCGAAAACATTAGGTTCGGTTCTGTGGAAGAACAACAGATTGAAGAATCGCACCAGTCGCTGTATAATACACTGGCTAAACTCAAACAACGTGAAATTGACCTAAACCTGCATGGTACCTACTTGTCAGACTACCACAGAAGAAGGATGATACCGAGGGGTTTCAGGGTGAGGAATACCCCTACGATTGGTCGCTCTAGCAACGATTTTTGTATTAATTGGAGTAAGATCTTGAACTAATGTTCCTTTGATCTGATGCTATGGGGGGTAGTTATCAAGCCGTCAACCTCAAATACGCTGGAATTCCGAAGCGTATTTGTGGCGAGGCTGATTCGCCTTAGTTATCAAAGGCTCGAGACCGGCAAAAGTTGAATTTTGTGACGTAAACTTCGATCCGCCGGACTCAGTCCGACACAGATCGATTCTTACGTCACTCCAGATGTTCCACACACAAGTGCAGCACAATCTCACTACTTTTGCTAGTTATCAAATGACTAGCAGGTACGCTCGGCACTTTTACGGCCCAGCGTACCTGGTTTTCAAACCGCCACCCCTGGAGGCGGCGGATCCCATAGGAATCAATGGGAGTCTGACCATAGCGAAAGTACAAGTTCGCTGCTGACAGACATCCCATTGATTTCTATGGGAGCTGTCTGCACATAACACCCTAACATGTACCCCAAGTCTAAACACCCCTAATCTGTCCCCCCTACACCGCCGCAACTAAATAAAGTTATTACCCCCTAAACCGCCGCTCCCGGAGCCCACCGCAAGCTACTCTATACATATTAACCCCTACCGGAGCGGAGCCCACCGCAACTATAATAAATGTATTAACCCCTAAACCGCCGCTCCCTGAACCCGCCGCAAACCTATATTAAACTTATTAACCCCTAATCTGCCCCCCTACACCGTCGCCAACTATAAAAAATGTATTAACCCCTATCCTGCCCCCCACTACGCCACCGCCACTGTAATAAAATTATTAACCCCTAAACCTAAGTCTAACACTAACCCTAACGCCCCCCTAACTTAAATATTAATTAAATAAATCTATATAATATTTCTATTTTTAACTAAATGAATCCTATTTAAAACTAAATACTTACCTTTAAAATAAACCCTAATATAGCTACAATATAAATAATAATTATATTGTAGCTATCTTAGGATTTATATTTATTTTACAGGTAACTTTGTATTTATTTTAGCTAGTTAGAATAGTTATTAAATAGTTATTAACTATTTAATAACTACCTAGCTAAAAGAAATACAAAATTACCTGTAAAATAAATCCTAACCTAAGTTATAATTAAACCTAATACTACACTATCATTAAATTAATTAAATAAACTAGCTACAAATAACTACAATTAAATACAATTACATAAACTAACTAAAGTACAAAAAATAAAAAAAGCTAAGTTACAAAAAATAAAAAAATAAGTTACAAACATTTTAAAAATATTACAACAATTTTAAGCTATTTACACCTAATCTAAGCCCCCTAATAAAATAACAACCCCCCCCAAAATAAAAAAATGCCCTACCCTATTCTAAATTAAATAAAGTTCAAAGCTCTTTTACCTTACCAGCCCTTAAAAGGGCCATTTGTGGGGGCATGCCCCAAAAAGTTCAGCTCTTTTGCCTGTAAAAGAAAAATACAACCCCCCCCAACATTAAAACCCACCACCCACATACCCCTAATCTAACCCAAACCCCCCTTACAAAAACCTAACACTAATCCCCTGAAGATCATCCTACCTTGAGTCGTCTTCACTCAGCCGAGCAGCGATGGAAATCGAAGTGGACATCCGGAGCGGAAGAAGTTAATCCTCCAAGCGGCGCTGAAGAAATCTTCCATCCGATGAAGTCATCATCCAGGCGGCGCTGAAGAAGTCTTCGATCCGGGCGATGTCATCTTCCAAGAGGCACTGAAGAGGTCTTCTATCCGGGCGATGTCATCTTCCAAGCCGGGTCTTGAATCTTCTTCCCGCCAACGCGGAACATTCTTCTTCACCGACGGACTACGACGAATGAAGACTCCTTTAAGGGACGTCATCCATCATTAAGGTATGAAAAATCTGATTGGCTGATGGAATCAGCCAATCAGATTCAAGTTCAATCCAATTGGCTGATCCAATCAGCCAATCAGATTCAGCTCGCATTCTATTGGCTGTACTGATCAGCCATAATAATTATTATTTATATTGTAGCTATATTAGGGTTTATTTTAAAGGTAAGTATTTAGTTTTAAATAGGATTAATTTAGTTAATAATAGAAATATTATTTAGATTTATTTAATTAATATTTAAGTTAGGGGGGCGTTAGGGTTAGACTTAGGTTTAGGGGTTAATAGTTTTATTACAGTGGCGGCGATGTAGTGGGGGGCAGGATAGGGGTTAATAAATTTATTATAGGTGACGACGGTGTAGGGGGGGCAGGATAGGGGTTAATAGGTTTAATATAGGTTGCGGCGGGTTCAGGGAGCGGCGGTTTAGGGGTTAAACTATTTATTTAGTTGCGGCGAGGTGCGGGATCAGCAGGATAGGGGTTAATAATTTTATTATAGAGGGCAACGGTATAGGGGGGCAGGATAGGGGTTACTAGGTATACTGTAGGTGGCAGCGGTGTCCGGGAGCGGCGGTTTAGGGGTTAATATATTTATAAGAGTTGCGGCAGGGTCTAGGAGCGGCGGTTTAGGGGTTAATACATTTATAAGAGTTGTGGCAGGGTCTAGGAGCGGCGGTTTAGGGGTTAGTAACTTTATTGAGTTGCAGGAGGCTCCGGGGGCGCCGGTATAGGGATAGAACAGTGTAGTTTAGTGTGAGTGCTTAGTGACAGGCTAGCAATAAAGCTGGCAAAAAGCCGAAGAGCAGCGAGATCGGATGAGTGATAACTCTCACAGTCCGCTGCTCATCGCCCCGCGTTTTTTTGACAGCTTTATTTGATAACTTAAAGGTAGGCGAGCTTAGGCAGGCGTATTGGGCCGGCGAAGGCAGAAAAGTAGACGGCTTGATAACTACCCCCCTATTAGTCATCAGAGAAGCAGGACGCTTATTAAAGGAAGTGAGACAAGAAATACAACTGTTTGAACGTGAGAAAGTATGTATCCTAGAGGCTGATACTGGATAAATAAATTAGCCACACTTTACAAACAGGAGCTAATTGCCTTCAAAAATAGGAAGCTACAAACGGTGACCCAAGATTTATACACAAAAGAGCATATACAGGTGGATGATGTCACCTGAGGAAAGGAGGATTCTAAGACCTAGAAGAGATAGAAGACATACCAAAAGGGCCTTAAATACAGTTGATACCAGTTCTGGAGACAGTACTGATTCCGATATCCCCACTGCATCCAATGAAATTCTAAGTTAAGGCATTACTACTAGGTCTAGAGGCAATAGGGCACACTGGGAGCCCGCAGAGGGGGGTGATACAAGATTGACCACCCTTCCACCATTGGCACCATTCTCCACCACCTCTCATTTTTTAGGCCGAGGCACCGGCCACACACGAGGAGGTGGGGGCACTGCCCGCCGACCTCCCCGACGAAGGAGGTAGAGTTGAATGTGATAAACATCAGTTCTCGTCTTTTGACAAAAGCCGAAGAAAGTTTACTGAACAAGGGACTTTCTTTTGTTCCAACCACTAGATTTAGTGGCTTTGATACATACATTGACATACAGAAGTATGCTAGAACATTAAGATTGAAAGAATTCTTCAAGTCAGACACTGATATTGATTCCAAGCCAGGACTTAGACATAAAGGGTTCTTTAATCCAGGATCAAATAACTATACAATCAATACCATCACTAACTATTTGGTGCACCAGATTCCAGAATCTGTGACAGGACACCATTGTGATAATTTGAACAGAGAAAAAAGAAGAGCCATCAAAACGCTAAAAAGTGATACTAACATTATAATTCGCCCCGCCGACAAGGGCGGTGCCATTGTCATCATGGACCTGGCTTACTACCAAGCAGAGATTTTGCAACAATTATCCGACAGTGCAACATATCAATCTCTACCAAGTGATCCTTCCTTTCAATTGAAGAAAAGAATTGACAACCTACTACATGAGTGAGTGACGAGGGCAATGATCAGCACAGCAGATGCCAAGTTCTTACGGCAGGATTCCCCTGTGATACCAATACTGTATATGCTGCTGAAGATCCAGAAGAATTTAAAAAATCCCCCGGGGAGGCCCATTGTCTCCGCCAGGGGATCGCTGCTACAACCCCTGGCACAGTATGTCGATTACAACCTACAACCGATGGTGAAGATGATGAAATCTTATGTTCACGATTCTACAGACTTCATCACGCAAATCCTAAGGCTAGATGCTATGTGTCCAACAGATCTTCTGGTAACATTAGACGTATCTAGCTTATATACTGTCATCCCGCACTCCACTGGGATAGAAGCTGTCACTAAAAGTCTCAGGCATGCTACCTACATCGGACCATCTGAAGAGGTGCTCATTACGCTACTCACCCTATGTCTAGCTGAGAACTATTTTATGTTCAACAAGACCTTTTACTTACAATTATCAGGGACAGCAATGGGGTCAAATGTAGCCCCAGCATTCGCAAATCTCTACATGGCTGATTATGAGATTGAACAGATGAAACTGCACAAATCATTTTTTACTGTCGGTACATAGATGATCTGTTTCTGATATGGCATGGTGACGAGCACTCACTATCAAACTGGGTGAAACAACTGAATGACATTGAGAGAACCATTTGTTTCACATACACATACAGCCTGGAGACAGTTGACTATCTAGATGTACGTATATTCAAAGATGGTGAGCGATTGGGCACTACGCTTTTTAGGAAAGTTACCGACCGTAACTCAGTGTTACATGCGAACACCTGCCATCCCCCATCCTTGATTAGAAATATGCCAAAGGGTCATGAGAAACAACACCAACAGAGAGACACGTGATGTACAATTAGACACATCCACAGAGGTGTGTTTAATACGGGTTTGTTTTGACCTTACACACCTCCACCACGGCGCCACTTATGTTTTTTTTCCCTGCATTTGTACAGATCACACCACTTTACACTACCATATGGAGTCACTAATAAATAATGATGTTTGACTAATGATCACTATTAATCTTTTATGAGATACACATTGTTTTTATGAGATATATATTGTTTCAATGAGCACTTCATTGTCACCAATGATTGGTTGCCCTGAGAGGAAAGGGAGGGGTCTCAGGCTTTATAAGTCACCATTTTTTCACATGTTGTTTGTCAGAGGAAGGGACGCTGCTAGTCCCGAAACGTCACAAGTTTGTATATACACATTGTAAAAGTTGAAAAGTAAACACACACAGCCAAGAACAATCTAAATTTGTGCTTGTCAGTTTATCATGAGCGAAGTCCTTGCGTAAAGGGTTAGGTCTTTAAAAAAAGTTGTACCAAACACAACATAAATACATTCAAATAAACTGTTACACTCATATATACAATATCTGATAAAAAGTATTCATATAAATATTAGTTAAAAAAAAGTTATACACACACACATTTATTTATATTTATTTATATATATTTATATATACTTTGGAGCATTTTCCACTCAAATACCTTAAACCTTGAAAAATCCTTTTTATTCAATATTAATATTTAATAATGTGTTGTTTACTGGTAATATTTTACATTCCAATGTTCTTCACATGGGGGAAATGTTCTTTGTATTTTTAAATAGATATTCACACACATATATATATATATATATATATATATATATATATATATATATATATATATATATATATATATATATATATAATTTTTAAATAGATATTTATATATACTGTATATATATATCTGTATATATCTATACTGTTTATTCATATAGATATATATTTTAGAAAACAAAATCATCATATATATATATATATATATATATATATATATATTTAAAAATAAAAAGAACATTTTCTGGAATGTAAAATATAATAATAACTCACGTTGGGTTGAGCGCACTTGGTCAAATGCAATAGGATTATCGCACAAGTGATGTGTTAGTTGTTGTTTTTTTAAATGTGCTACACTGCAGTCTATGGGGAGAAGTAGCGCTCCACTAATCTAGCCCTATGTGTTCATTGAATAATTAATATCACTGTGAATTGCTCTATGTAGCCTAAGTATAAAATAACCATTTACCATTTTAGGAAATAATAATGCTCACGTTCACAAATTATATGCACTTGCAGGGTTTGGCAGCCTTCAACCACCCATTCCCCCCGTCTTTTTGTCACTCAAGTAACTGTACCTTTGTTCAGGGATTAAATAGAGCGGACATGGACCCTTTGACATATTTTTCCTTGTTTACCCCTAAATGGTACATATTAGTTTCTTAAGGTGTAACTATGACCCCCTAAGGGTGCAACCACAGCAGTTGTACCCTAAGTGTTCACAAACAGACCCCAACTGTACCCTTTTTTCTGCAAGTGTATATACAGGGATGTGCGTGTGTGTATTCGAAATATCAAACATATTGCTGTCTTCACTACAGTGATATTTCTTATATATAATATGAATGCATGTATACATTTATTTAGTTATATGTGATGTATTTTAAAAAGTAATGTAAATAATCTGTTTTGTAACCCTTATGAGAAGTACAACAAAAACTGTTGTTTTTATAAAGTGCTGTGTGTATTATATTACCTTTTCAAAGTATAAACTGCATTCTTTAGGATCTATTCATGCCCCACCCTTACCATACTTTTTCTGCATTTGAGATTTTAAACCCTTTTTATACATTTATTTCAATATATTTTACATACTAGGCGATAAGGCTGCCCAGAGGGCAGTCTATGTTTAAAAAATACAAACCCCTAAGCTAAAGTTACAAAAAATAAAAATAAACAAAGCTATCCAAAATAAAAAAACTTAAACCTAAACTAATACCCCTATAAAAAATAAAAAATCGGGGGCGTGTCTCTGGGTGGCACCTTGACTGGTTGCAATATTGGTTGCTCTGAGTGGATCACCAATTCTCTGCCAAATATCAGTGTATTAAAAGATCACCCATTTACCTCAACCTGATACTTTTAATCTACAGATTGATGTGATTCCGAGGATATGTTATTTTTGAAAATCCACCTCTGCAAACCGATCCGGTGCGTTGAGGCCTAAGGCAGACTCTTCACTGAGAGGCTCCCAACACCCCCCCCCCCCCCAGTAAATCCACAGGCCGGGTAATCAGCGCAGAGACGCACATAAACTAACCAACTAGAGCAACAGAAGATACCTCAAATTACAGTTTTTGGTTGACCTAAAAATTATTGTACTACTTCAACTCTCACCAAGCAATGGAGAACACCCAGATTTGGATTGCTGAGCTGACTTCAATTCTGGATGTATATAAAATTGAACTTTGCGGGGGGGGGAGGTGGAGCTAACTGCCAAACCAAGCAGATGGATCTTTCAGGAGCTCGGCACTTTTAAGCCTAAATAACTGCCTTATATACAGTCTTATCGACTGTTCTCATCTTTATTGCCTAAGCACATACTGGTATAAGACAGGAGAAGCCTATACCGGGTCTTCAGACCCTTATAGCCTAATTTCAGCTATTAATATAGACCACTGCCTGTGACTCTCCTACTGCAGCACCAAACACCAACTTGAGCCTACGTGTCTACTCTAAGCTCCGGAGGGTCGGGGCTCCACTCCGGAGCTGGACAACTGTACCTGAAATTGGGATACAGCCTAATCACACTGCCTGGTGCTCCTTGGAGGTGACTTCCACAGATGGACCGACAACGAAGTGGCGCAAATGGCCACCATATTAGATCCCTCCCACTCTCCAGATCTCGGCTATTCTGCAGCCACACAGTGAAGTACCAGCCTGATTCTGCTGGTCTTTTGAGAGCTAGTCCCCTACAACACCCCACACTTGGTTCATCGTCCCTTACTGCTGACAGGGGACTGGGCTTAATTCCTGGCCGGGTCTGGGCTGTGGGCCTGCAACCTACTTCTGGGTAAGATCTACAGATACCACATTATATACAGCCCACAGAGCTTCAACACATTGCCCAAAGCTTACCTACATTAACTATTAAAGGTCAGACACTCCTGCCGAGCCCCCCTGCTAGCCACTTATTGCTTTCTGAGCATTCCGGTTCGATTTACTGCTCCTGGACTGATCTGGGCACCAATGCAATAACTGAATAGGTGCAGGGACTTTGCCTTACTCTCTACTAAGCCTGCTACAATGAGTCATTCCATTGCACTCCCCTAGCAGGAATCAATAATTGGCAGTGTCTCCCCACCAAACCCTCTGCAACCATTACTGTAGGTTTAAGTACTACCACTCTCATTTGCCTTGCACTGTCTGTAATACATGCCCTGCCCTCAGGCTGAAAAACCTCCACTAAGCCCCCCTTGGGGGAGCAATTTTGGCCTACTCACGTGGCATCTGTGGCCCTCATATATCTTAAGGTGTAGGTGGGCAGATCAGGATTTGAGACATTGCAGTTTGTCAAGTGGACCCTAACCGACTACTGCCTGGTTAATACAACTTGAAAGTTTAATATTACCTGTTCAGGCTCACAACGGTCTATCTTTTTAAAATAGAGACTTACAATTTAGCTCCATATCAAGCTGATTAACCGGTATACTTTCCACTTACTGTATATGTACCTGTTAGTGTTAGGCTGCAATATTTGTACTGGTTTGTGCTATATTTCTACTTTTCAATTGTAAAATGTTATATGGTGATTCCTTATAAGCCTTTTTCACACTAATACCTGTCTCCCACTCCCATCTCTATCAATCTACCAAACCTGCAGAAAGGAGTGAGAAAGTAATACTATAAGCGTACCACCTGTGTGCCATCCCTCACCTTCCCGCTCCTGCCCAGCCCTTCCTTCGGGTCATATCCCCTTGCTCCCTAAGGTGAGGGTTTGGTTCTAGGACATCAGTACGGTTGTAATTTTTCTGCTTATCCTTTGGTGCGCATAACCCTAGGCACAGTGCTGCTCTTAATTTCTCTGCCCCGTGCTGTCCTGCCATTCCATCGGTCATATAGCATAATTAGCCTTCCTAGGCATTTTGAGAGTTGATCTTCTCCTCCCCGATGTGGTAGGCAGGAAAGACTATATGGCTGGGGCGGTTGACCTACTTTAGCAGTATATGTATGCTGGAGCTTAACTTATGTTCTAATTAATGGCTTAGTCTGTACCCTAATGCTTAACTGAATATTTCATAGGTTCCTAGGGGCCCTTATCTGTTTAATGTGAAAGATGATATCATTGTTACTCGGCTAGGTGTAACTGTACTATTAAGTTTGAAAATGCCACACACTGCTAGGAGGCAATCCAAGAATCAAAGCAAAGTTAAGAAGACAGTCCTAGATCACTTTTCCCTTCTGACTCCTAGGGAGCCGTCTCAGTTGGCCTCCAGCCACGCTGACCAAAACTCTCAAGATGGCGACTCTCAATCCAGTGTCAATTCCTGTGTGGCCTCCCCTAAATACATCACAGAGACAACTATGCAAAAGCTGCTGGCTGCCCAAACCCTTTCAATCACCCAGGAGATTCATCGTAGCTCAGCTGAACTCCGTAAAGACATCTCAGAGATAGGGGAATGGGTAGATGCCTTAGAACGCAAACAGGATGATTTAGCCACCGATCATACTAACCTCTTGGCATACTCCGAATCATTGGCTGATCAGATCACACAGCTGGAATACAAATTAGCCGATTTGGAAGACAGATCTCGACGCAGCAATATTCGCTTTCGAGGCATTCCGGAGGCTATATCATTACAGAACTTCCTATCAGAGTTATTTAAGGAACTCCTGGGAACATTTGCTATGACTCCCAATACATTGGAGTGCTGCCACAGAGCCCTTAGACCCAGATCGCTCTCATCTGACAAGCCTAGAGACGTTGTTGTATGATTCAACAGCTATAGCCTTAAAGATCAAATTCTGCAGGCGGCCTATCGCAGGCCTTCCTTGTCTGAGAAGTTCAAGAATATTCAACTGCTACAGGACCTGTCTCAACATACCCTCCAACAAAGGAGATTGTTCTCCCCAATAACAGAGGTCCTAAGACGTGAAAACATAAAATACAGATGGGGCTTCCCAACTAAAATTCTCATCACAAAAGACAATCAATCACATACTGTGGCTAACCTCAACCAATGTTTCATGCTACTGGAGTCCTGGGGCTTGCGCCCAGCTATGGGTAACTCCCAACCATCCTCCCAGACAAGGCTCAGAGCCTCAGCCCCTGAGTGGGCGGTCAAAGAGCAGAGGCCTAAACAGCAAAAACATCTGACTCCTCCACAGGAAAAGGTCCCCTGAGCGGCCATGCATATAGACTTTGCTATTCATCGAACTTGATCTTCAGAGACAAGATGAGTATGTTTCTCACTCAATATATATTATAGTTACTGTCAGTCTTTGTTGATCAGATGTTGTACCATACAATTGTTACAGGGTAACGGACGTTATGTTCCTTTTCAATATGTTCAATGTTTAAATACTGCTAACTCTATTTATTAATTGTTCACTACTGTTATTTGTATTATTAGGTCAATCCGCCCCGGTCTTCTCATTAGACCTTGGTAACCTGACCCCCACATAGCCCATATGTTGGGCTTATCTTTGTGGACTATTTCCACCACAACAATTTTCCATGTACTATGTAAGACTTACATATTATCTCATATATACTTAACCTCTTTCTTCCTCTTCCTCCCTATCCCCCTCTTCAGGATCTTATCTCAATGATATACTTTATATAATCCTAATAATCCTAATGGCTGATAGAGACACCATAAAGTTCCTTACACATAATGTGAGAGGATTAAATTCACCTGGTAAGCGAAGTGTCTTCCTTAGATCACTCAAGCACTTAAATCCTGATGTCTTCTTACAGGAGATGCATTGGAAGGATGGTGACAATCCCATACTTTTCTCTAAACACTACACTACCTTAGTCTCTGCTCCCTACACTACTAAAGCCAGAGGTGTCGCCATCCTTATACATAAGCGCCTGGCGTGCAAAATCACTTTCCAAGAAATAGATCCCCAAGCCAAATACATTGTTCTAAAATGTAAACTTAATCAATGCATGTACACGCTAGTCTCAGTCTACCTCCCTAATTCAGGTCAATGTACATGCCTTCAGAAAATCCTAAAGTCAGTGAATATATACAAGCAAGGTACAGTCATCATAGGTGGAGACTTTAACCTTGTTTGGGACCCCCTCATAGATAGAAAAACCAATAAACCAAATTCTAAAGAACAAAGATTAGATACTCTATCAAATAAATTTAGGTCCCTCATGCTCGTGTTTGGATACTATGACATCTGGCATGCTTTTCATACAATAGACAGACTATGCGCATTTCTCTCCCCCACACCTAACCTACACTAGATTAGACTACATCTTTAGCCAATCTCAGACCTTAGACCAAGTTAAGGATACCAATATTCACACATGCCCATGGTCAGACTACGACCAGGTGTCACTTTCAGTATATAACTCCTTTGCCTCACCATACCCCCATATGCCACATACCATCTTGTCTGATATCCCTTTCCGCCAGGAATTAGGGAAGGACTGAAGGGAATTAATCGCTTTAAATGACACTCAGGCAGTTGCTGACGACACCTTATGGGGGGCTATCACAGCCTCAATCAGAGGCTTACTAATAAGAAAGCAGGCTATTCTTAGGAAGGCCTGTGGGCTGCCCTTTTCACAAGCCTTTAGCAAACTTAATGAATTAGAGAAACTCAACTGACTTTCCCCTTCCCTGGCACGTTCTACTGACATAAAGGACTGAAAAGCCCAACTTTGGAACCTTAGAATTAAAACGGACGCAACAACAATTACTAAAAGTTAGACAACTATTTTATTACAAAGGGAATAAGGCAGACACTATGTTTGCAGACAAGCTTAGACATAGAGAAAGGGTTTCCTGCATACAAATTCTAAAACATAACGGTCTATCCTCCACTCTGCCCAGTCAAATAGGGTCTATGTTTGCCTCTTATTACGAAGCGCTATATAACATCCAGACCTCAGAATCCCCTACTACTACTACTACATTACCCAATATTCAGCAAGCCCTTAAAAAACTCAAGCTCCCTACCTTAACAGCTGAACAACAAGACTCTCTTAAAGCACCAATATCTATACACGAAATTAAATGAGTAATCAGCTCTCTCAAGCCGCTTAAGGCTCCCGGACCAGACGGGTTTCCGGCATTATTCTACAAAACTTATGGAAAGGAGCTTATCCCCATACTCCACCGCTTTTTCCAGTATTCTGGTTTACAGGGCTCTTTTAAAAAGGAGTTCCTCAAAGCCACTATTATCACTATTCCAAAACCTGGTAAAGACCCCTCTCTATGTACCAGTTATCGACCTCTCTCTCTGATAAACACCAACATTAAAATTTACTCTAAAATTCTAGCAAATCGCATGGCGACTCTGCTACCTAACTTAATTAATGAAGACCAAGTGGGCTTTATCCATAATCATGAGGGCCCCGACAACACTAGACGCCTACTCAATATTGTAATGGAAGCTACTAGACTAGGGAAACCCTTCTCGGTGGTCTCCTTAGACACAGAGAAGGCATTTGACCGGGTTCACTGGGAGTATCTATGGGAGGTTATAGATGTCTTTAAATTCCCAATAGAAACCTAGTCCTACATACGGGCCCTATATTCGTGCCCAACGGCTAAGGTTAGAGGTATGGGATTCTGCTCTGACTCTTTCTCCTTGACCAATGGCACAAAACAGGGTTGTCCCTTGTCTCCCTTACTTTTCGCCCTCGCCAAAGAAACCCTAGCTGAGCTCACACGTCAAGACCCCTCTATATCAGGGATTACGCTACATGGAACTACCCACAAAATTTCTCTCTTCGCTGATGACATCACAATATTTACATCGGCCCCTAAAACCACTATCCCAGCCCTTTTATCTTTGTTAAAACTATTTGGAGACATGTCATACTATAAACTCAACCCCTCAAAGACTGAGTACTATTCTAGGGGCTTCCCGACAGACTATACCCAGGCCCTAATGCAAACTTATGACTTTAACTATAAGCATGACAACATTAAACATCTAGGAATCTTCATTCCACCTGACAAAGCTCAATTGATTTGAGACAACTATATTCCCCTCCTGACTGAACTAAGATCCTTAACGACTAAATGGGACTATAAGTCAATTTCTTGGCTAGGTAGGGTCAAAGCCCTTAATATGTTGTTTTTACCAAAACTAACTTACCTATTTCGGTGTCTGCCTATTAGACTCCCTAGATGTTTTCTGCTGCAGTTTCAAAGTGGCTTCACCAAATATATCTGGCAAGGTAAACCAGCTAGAGTCGCCCATAAATTACTACAATATACAAAATCTTTTGGGGGTATTGCCTCTCCATCTGTCATCCGTTACCACGAAGCAGCTATGCTTACACATATCTTGCACTGGGGTTACAAGAAACTGACGAGCAGATGGAGTTCCCTTGAGCAGGCATCTTTGCCTAATCATATTTACTTACGTGATTTAATTTGGATCCTCCCACATTGCAGACACAATCTCTATATTGAGAATAATATAATAAGGGAATGTTTATATTCCTGGGATAAATTGAGACACTACTCGGGGGTGGCCCCTCATCCCTCGCGCATTCACTCCCTCTCTGGTCTCCTCTTGGGTCTCCCCGACTCTCATCCTAATGTTTGGTCTAATTTGGGCCTTTCCCTGGTCTCTGACCTAATAACACCCCATTCTCCAGGCGCATACCTATCCTTGACCCAAATTACTGGTACACAGGTTGCTTCTCCCAAGCCATGCTTTAAATACACTCGGTTTAAGAGTATATTAAGATCCTGGGGGTTTACCCCATCACCTCCCCGCCCATTGACCGTTTGGGAAACTTTGTGGAAAAAAGGCGGAAAAATCTGCAAACCATTATGGGAAGACATCTTACACTTATGTTTTCCTCAGCTCCTTTGGACTAGGGCCTTCGATCTCACGGCAAAAGTCATACACTGCATGACCCTCTTTGAATCATACTATAAATTGCTTTCTCACTGGTACTTCACACCCATGAGACTTTTTAAACTTAACTTAATTCCCACTCCCCAGTGCTGGAGACTAAGTGGACAACCAGGAGATTCCCTCCACATATGGTGGGCCTGCCCCAAACTCAAACCCCTGTGGAACATGGTGTACATTTTATTAGCCAGATTAAGAATCCATGTCCCGAAGTCCCCAGAAACAGCCCTGCTACATATAGGTTTACATTCCCTCCCCAAGTACCAGAGCTACATGTGTGCATACTTCTTCTCAGCCACCAGACTTGCGATCACTAGAGCCTGGAAGCAGCAGAATCCCCCCAAACTGGGCCTCGGTCCTGGATATCATGGCCTATATCAATTCCATGGAAAGAAATGTGTTCTTTATACTAGATAAGATTGACCTTTTTGAGTCGATCTGGGAAGACTGGACGAAATTATTTAGACCTAATTGGTACCCTAGGACAGACCTGTAGATAGATCATCCAAGCCCATTCAACCTGCACATTTTTTTTATATAAGAGCCTTTCTTTCTTTATTTCCTTCTTTATTTCTTTCTCTCTTTCTTTCTCTGTTTCTCTCTTTCTTTCCTTCTTTCCTTCTTTCTTTCTCCCGCTACCTCCCTTCTCCTCCCTCTTTCTTTCTCTCTTCTCCCTTTCTCTCTCCTTTTGCACTTTCTGATAACATGTCTATCATCCCTCCTTACATTCAGTTCATTTATGCTTCCCACTGTATCAACCTGTATAGTGAGAAAGCTACCTGAGACAATTTTGGTTTTATGCACTATGACTCTTTTATGACTTGTTATATACTTCCCACTGCATTTGGGCACTCATTTGTAGTTTCAATTTCATTCCTAATAAAGCTTTGAAAACAAAAACAAAAAAATTGAACTTTGCAACGTACAACAGGCATTTCATTCTGAGCCCTGCAACTCTAAGAAAGTGGATGAGCAGCCACAGGCAGCTAAACCATCCAATCCATCTAAGGAGCTTCATATATGAACGGATAACGAAATTAGATCCAACACCCTCAATAATAGATATAAACCTACCCGTGACCCAAGCACTGAAATGCTGATTTTCAGGCCGCATATGGAGGCCCTACTACGTACATGCTGGATGATGCGGTGCCGCTGCAGCGATTCCCATATAAGCTGATCACTACCACTAATAATCCTTTACGACATCGGAGTATACAGGTCAGCGGGCCTTACCTTGTCGAGCTGAGACGCAAAGATGAGGGCACGCTGGAAAAGATTAAGTGGATCTGCTACGGAGAGCATCTGAGACTGGTGACGGATAAAGTTGACATGTGGTCGGAGACCTCCTTGATCATTCAGGTACTTGGATGTGGTGCAGCTGCAGGACCTCACGGGCTCTTAACGCTATCACGACACTCTGCAACTTTGGGAATAGTCGTGGAGAAAGTTGCAGTAGCTATGGGGTTAGAAAAGCTCACGGAGGCAATAATGACTCATCAAGCAATTGATTGTTTACAGGCCTTCTGCAAGTTTTGCTCTGGGGTTGGATAGGGATGCGAAAACCTAAATGCCTATGTCTGGAGTTTCTTATGTGCTTATGGGGACTTTCACAGTGTGGACATATCTATGTTGTGCTATATAACAATTATATAGGAGAAGTTTGCTGTTTGGTGGGTTTCCTTACCCCTTCCCATTTGTTTTGTATGGAATAATTCAGATCGTACTTCGTTCTGCCACAAAATTGCACCTAGAATTCTAGCTATACCCCTGTAAGCCCATGGACCCTACTAATATATTCATGAGCGGGTGAATTAGGGTTGTCTGCCCCATGTTGTCGCCAGACCATTACAAAGGTAGCTGAGAAACGACAGCAATTTATGCGTACTATATTATTGCATTTCATATTTAACTTGATAGCACATCCTTAGGTTGATATAGTTGTTTCTTTCACATCCTCCTCTACCAAGGTAAAGTCTCTGACCTTCATGATCCCATATATATTATTAGTACACTTTACTAAGTTTACAATTTGCAATCTGCTTTCTTTTAACGTATTAGTAGGTACCTTGGATGGCACAACACACAATATGGTATAATCTACTTTTCTTTCTACTACTACAAAATTGGGTAAAAATGGATATTGTCAATTTTGTCTGACAGTATGTTTGTTGTTCATTTATGGTATAGATATTTAATTCCCAGATCATGTGGGTAAAAGTGCAAGCTTCTCAAAGAATTTGAATACCAATTTTTGTATAACTTAACAGTCTATATTGTCTACAGCCTCATCTTAGAAGTCTGAGTATACCCTTATAATTTTGTCCAATTAAATTTTTCTGTAACCCTGGTAATATTATAGGTCTACTTAAGGAAGTGATCTTATCTTGTCAACTATTTAGCCACACTTTACTTATATACAAGGTATGATCCAGAATGCATACAAAATGTACATGCATAAATCCTACTAATAGCAATTATCTTGCCACTCTAAAGATCGGTTAGATATGGCTAACTATATGAAAGTGTTTAAAGTTCAGCATTGGCCTACTATTTACCTACAGGATTTACAAAGTTATGTAGAAAACTTTTAGGGACTATCTGCATACCAACATACAGTATGTACAGTAGCTCTCTAAGCAAGAGTATTGACGCTTACATCCCTTTTATTTTACTATATCCCTTAAGCTTCATAAATGTCTAATCTCAGTAGGATGTCCTGAGCATATTAGTTAGTCCTCAATTTTATTAAATGGTTAGTTAACTACTTTAACTATTGTTGTATTTTATGAAAACATATATAACCTTAATATCAGACTCTTATTTCCATGGACATTATTGGAATTGAAATGCTAAGACTGGGGACATTTGTCTACAACATCAAGGACTTAAAGGGTTAAATGCAGATTAAGAACAGCCTTGGTGATTCTGACCTAAGTTAACAGCTTGTTTCAGTTCAGAGGTGACAAGACAAGTTTGGGGAAAAACCAGTTGGAGATCTGAGCAAACTATCAAAACAATGCCTCAAAAGAAGAAAGGATTCACAAACAAATTTTACAACCCTTACAAACAGTTAGCATCTCACAGGTGGTGTCATAAACTACAAGGCCCTGATTTTATCTCTGTTCCTACCAATAGCCTAAGGAAATGACGTTCTACCCCCATTGATCTAATGATGTCATCTTGTCTCTGACTGAAGAATTTACAGCTGAGTGTGGGCTAGGCTGTGTGAGAGAATGAATGAATATATAAGTTAGTAAATTGCCATTGTATGTAGGTTAAGCTCTCATCTCACTCACCTCTTCCCTTCCATCTCTCTCTCCCCCTTCCCTTCCATTAGTCAGTAACTTGTTTCTATGTAAATACTTATTTTCTGTCTAATAAAATAAATAATTTCATCAAGCAGCGTCCTTATTTCCTAAGATAAAGGTAATATTAGTGAGGAAACAGTAACTAAAAAGTTAGCAAATTCTACAACTATTATTATTTCATGTATGCACACTTTTTATGAGTTAACCCCTTTACTTTCCCTGTAGTACCCCCAGCTGATATAATGATGGGAATATATATTCATAAGGTCGATCCATGAGTTTTGCGACAAGGGGCGAGTCACAATAAGGATTACTAGAAGATTACCAAATTCTCTCACTAATTAATAAGTAATGGCTCCGTGACTGGTTTCACGCCCAAGAGCAATATTCATTTCTACTTCACACCCAAACACCCCATAACACCCTAGGATATATAGGCCGCTCTATTTTTAACACAAGCCCACCCTCCATATCAAGTATGGGCTGATTTGAATGGAAATACCCACCTACTAAGCTACCACTGTCTAGCCTGAATACATTCACCATATATGTACTTCCATATATCCTGTATAGTTAAGTTGCCAGCAAAGATAATTTGTTCGGCTGACATTTAAGAGTCTGGTTGTTCTCATAGATACGTCCAAGAGGGACCGAATGCACCGTTCCTCCGAGATATTTATGTTTATATGGGTCCACAAGCGTATAGCCTGAATACATTCACTATATATGTACTTCCATATATCCTGTTTAGTTAAGTTGCCAGCAAAGATAATTTGTTCGGCTGACATTTAAGAGTCTGGTTGTTCTCATAGATACGTCCAAGAGGGACCGAATGCACCGTTCCTCCGAGATATTTATGTTTATATGGGTTCACAAGCGGCCATTTTAAATTTAGGAGGCATTAGTTGCTAGTTTAGTCACCAGTTAAGCTACTTGTTTATTTCTATATATATCTTCTTGAGTTTTACATATATACATATTGAGATATTTACAGACCCAAAAGTGGTCTGCTACGCTCTACCTTCTAATAACAATTCCTTTTCTCAGGTGGTCAAGGTTCCAAGAGTGGCCCAACATAATACAAAGTGAAGGTAACTTTAAAAGAAAAAATGTTTAGGTACTACACAATTTGCTAGCGGAAATGAGGATGGGGGTGACCTTCGCATGTTTGAAGGAAGATGGGAATGAACTGGTAGTAAAGGATAGGTTCAATATGTGAGTAAGAGCTGGAGTGAGGGTAGAAGACAGAGAAGGTATTAGATGTGAAGGGATAGGGTCAAGTGGGCAGGTAGTGAGGTGTGAGGAAGACAATAGGGAACTCACTTCATTCTCAGTGGTTGGGGGAAGGTGCTGAGAGTGGTGTAGGGGGTGGCCGGGGTCGGAGATGGAAGGTTGCAGTCTTGTGTTGGGATGTTACTTCGGATGGTAAGTGTTTTGTTGAAAAAGTAATCTGCCAGGTCTTGAGCACTAAAGGCAGATAAAGGGGGTGTTGCAGGTGGATATAGGAGAGAGTTGAAAATGGAGAAGAGACGTTTAGGGTTTGAGGAGTTAGTAGATATGAGAGAAGAGAAGTAGGTTTGCTTGGCTAAGTGAAGGGCAGAGGAGTAAGAATAAAGAATGAGGAAATCTGGATTATAGTGGAAGAAATCTGGTTCAGAGCTGGATTACCTCCAGGCACGTTCAGCAGCAGGGGAGCATTTTTGCAGGTAGCGTGTTTGCTTAGAGTGCCTTGGAGCTGACGACGTGGGGTTTTGCATAATTGGGAAGGAGCAAAAGTGCCAAGTGCAGAGGAGAGAGTATTGTTATAGTGGGTTGTAGCAAGGTAAGGGCAGGATATTGTGAAAGTGTGGGGGAGGCATTTTTTAATAAGTTTGGAAAGTTGAAGAGGATCCACAGTGTGCAGATTTCTATAGGTGCGGGGCGAGGGGAAGAAGTAGGTTTAGCCTGTATATTAAGATTAAAGGTGAGCAGATGGTGGTCTGAGATGGGAAATGGGCGACAGGTGACGTCAGAGAGAGAGCAGAGGTAGGTGAATACCAGATCAATAGAGTGTCCGTCACGGTGAGTAGGGAATAGGGTGGATTGTGAGAGACCAAAGGAGTTTGTGAGTGAGAGAAGCTTAGAGGCAGCAGGGGCAGATGGGTTATTAATGGGGATGTTAAAGCACCCTAGTATTAGAGCAGGTGTATTTGTAGAGAGAAAGTGAGAAAGCCAGGCAGCAAAGTTATCAAGGAATTGGGAGGATGGTCCAGGGGAGCGATAGATAACTGCCACCCTAAGGGAAAGGGGGGAGAACAGGCGGATGCAGTGAACTTCAAAGGAGGAAAAGGAGAGAGATGGGTGAGGATGCAGGTGCTGATATGAGCAGGAGGGGGAGAGTAAGATACCAACACCGCCACCATGTCTCTCACCTGGCCTAAGTGTGTGGCTAAAGTGGAGACCACCGTGCGTGAGAGCAGCAATGGAAGCAGTGTCAGAAGATGATAACCAGGTTTCAGTTATTGCTAGAAGATTGAAGGCGTTAGAAACAAACAGGTTGTGAACAGTTGTAAGTGTGTTACAGACAGAGCGAGCATTCCAGAGGGCACAAGAAAAGAGAGGGGATTAGCGCTGTGGGGTAAAAGAGATGAGATTGTTAGGATTGCATGACCTAGAGTTTTTGCAGTGGGGGATTGATTGATATATATATATATAATGTATATAGAAATAAATATTTAAAAAAAAAAAAAAATTGTATGTGAAGAACATTGGGATATTAAATATTCATAAATACCTTCGGCTTTAGTGCAGTTGGTCTAATGTAGTGTCAGGTTACCGAGCAAGAGCAATAAGTGTTTGGTTTTTTTATAACAGCAAGCTCCATTGAAGTCTATAGGGAGAAGTTAATGCAGTCGCTATATATACCCAAAGTCCTGAAGTTAGCATCGTTTTCGCTCACGCTCAAACTTTTTACTTTCAACTTGAGTTAAAAGCTTACTTCCATCAAAGTTTACGTGTGAGCCAAAAATGAATTTAAAAAATTGCCTGCCATTTGTAAACTAGCCTAGTGTGTCCACTATATGAAAGGATAGCTAAAATGGTTAAGTACTTCAACCCAATATTCAAGCAGTGTAGCAGCTGTAGGCCTGCACAGTTCCCAAAGTCTTAATTATCCTCTCCAACACTATGCTATGACTCCACAAATCAACCACACTGAATATGGTTGCATGCCAACATTAGTTGAGGAGCAACCGCAGACAGAACAGCTCTTAATTAAGTTTTACTATCTATGAGGATCTCTTCTGAGCTAGCCAGTCACCGTTACCAACTGCAGTCTTTCTGAACGATGGTGGATCCAACTTGGCTATTGTGGAAAACTGAAAATAAGGGGTTCCGAAAAATGTCCCTGAATCTGTATCTTTGTGCTGAACTTTTTGTCAAGCCAACGTTTTATGGTCTATAACCACATCTGGTCCTGAGTTAATAAAGTTGCAGAGATTCTATTGGTACTGGTGTTTTTTTGTTTTGTTTTTTAAATAATTTAATGGGCATTACAGCCACTTACAAGCTGCACCTCTTACATAAAGGAGAGTGGACTCTGTTTCAGGTGCTTTACAAGCATCTAATAGAAAGCCTACTACAAATCTAAATAATGCCAAATTCCATACTATTATATGCTGTAATTTAAAAAAAAATTTTTTTGTTATGGTTATTTAATATAGCATTTAAAAAATAAAGCTCTTCTCAAATCTGAAATACGGATCACTGCCAAATTACTCATTGTTCTTTTCATAGTACAATGCAAGTAATAGGAAACCTCCTTTTATAGAGCAATGAATCATATTTATCCTCTGCTTAATAGATTTTTACTTAGTCCTTAAAAAAAATAGAATGAAAATCTCTGCAAAGTCGTAGTCATTCAAATCTGTTGTCTTGAGTCAGTAATCATATTTCACCTTACACTTGATAAACCTCTCATTAGCTCACTGCTGACAGATTAGTGAAAGAGCACTTTTTTAAAACAAAAAAATCTGGATTTTCTACTTTTGATGCCAATAAGGGTGTCTTTCTGCATCAGAATAGCAAAGATCTGAAAGGTCCCATACTTAAAGGGGACACTTTACTCCTGTCATATATAAATCTCTTAAATAATTGTGCATAATAAAATAACTTTTTACTATACTCTTATGTTTAATTCTGCTCCCTATTCCCTGAAATTGAGTTCAGAATTTTTTTTCTGTTAATTTCTAACCCTGCAAAATATGTGTCTCTAATTGGTCACAGCAGGGTTCATCAGATAAAAAACAGCAAAATAATTCAAGCTTTGCTAACAAAATGGCCTTGGCAAGAATTCTCTTCATCAGTAACATATCTGAACTGGCTCCTCCAAAAGAAAAGAAATATGGCTAAATTACAAGTGGCGCGCTGACTGTTGCATACAAGCAATGTTTGGCTTTTTCCGTGCAATGGATATAGTGCTCGCATTACAAGTTAAAAGTAAATGTGAGAGCTCAATCACATTTTGCACTTGTGGGTTAGCACGACTAAAACCTTGCGTAAAGGTTTGTGCGTTAAAAAAGTTGCACTAAACACAATATAAATACATTAAAATTTACAGTTACACTCCTATAAACACTACCTGATAAAATAATTATTCATATAAATATTAAAATAAAAGTTAAGCATTAAAAGGTATATGAAGTATGACAAGGTGTTTAACTGCAAATGGCTATATTGTATATATATATATACATACATATAAATGTCTAAATATGTATATGTATGCATATATATATATATATATGTGTGTGTGTATATATGTGTGTACATATGCATTTATGTTTTACTATATATTTACTGTATTTATTTCACAATCCAATGTTCTTCACATACAGGAAAATGTTTTTTTTTATTGTAAATGTATATACCTTTATATATACAGTATATAACTATACATTAGATATATAGGTATAGATCTATATTCTGCATTAACATTATCAGATATATATATAGAAATATATATTTAATAATAAAAATTAAAAAAAAATCTATTTTAATATTAAATTCTATTAAAATATTAAATAATATTTATAATTATTAAACATTACTATATATACAGTAAAAAATGTGAATATATATATTACAGTATGTATAATAATTTTTAATAATTAAACTAAATTGTTTGCACGCAAGCGACACGCTAATCACTGGACTTTGAATACTGCTACTGTGTTAACTTCTCCCCATAGACTTCAATGGAGCACATTAAAAAAAAACAACAACAAAAAAACTATTGCTCGGGTGCTAATCCGACCGCGTATTACCAAGTGTGCTCAACCAGATGAGAGTTATTTATATTTTACATTACAATGTTCTTCACATAGAAGAAAATGTATGTTCTTTTTATTTATATATATATATATATATATATATATATATATATATATATATATATATATATATATATATATATATTAGGGATGGGCGAATGTGTACAATAGATAGTAATATATAATAGATACAAATATATCATTTTGAATGTTTCTATATAGAATATTGCATAATTCGAATATTTCATTTAAAGAAAGCATTAGAAATACTATTACAAATATACATTTGAATTTTTCTAAATGAATATTTTCGAATATAATCGTAAAATTCGAAACCGAACATTCGAAAATCGAATGTTAGAATGCTAAGTAAACATTCGAAATTCGATTTGAATGAACGAATGTGTTAAAATTCGTTTCATTTTTCAAATGTTGCGAAACATTCGCCCATCCCTAATATATATATATATATATATATATATATATATATATACAGGGAGTGCAGAATTATTAGGCAAATGAGTATTTTGACCACATCATCCTCTTTATGCATGTTGTCTTACTCCAAGCTGTATAGGCTCGAAAGCCTACTACCAATTAAGCATATTAGGTGATGTGCATCTCTGTAATGAGAAGGGGTGTGGTCTAATGATATCAACACCCTATATCAGGTGTGCATAATTATTAGGCAACTTCTTTTCCTTTGGCAAAATGGGTCAAAAGAAGGACTTGACAGGCTCAGAAAAGTAAAAAATAGTGAGATATCTTGCAGAGGGATGCAGCACTCTTAAAATTGCAAAGCTTCTGAAGCGTGATCATCGAACAATCAAGCGTTTCATTCAAAATAGTCAACAGGGTCGCAAGAAGCATGTGGAAAAACCAAGGCGCAAAAATAACTGCCCATGAACTGAGAAAAGTCAAGCGTGCAGCTGCCAAGATGCCACTTGCCACCAGTTTGGCCATATTTCAGAGCTGCAACATCACTGGGGTGCCCAAAAGCACACGGTGTGCAATACTCAGAGACATGGCCAAAGTAAGAAAGGCTGAAAGACGACCACCACTGAACAAGACACACAAGCTGAAACGTCAAGACTGGGCCAAGAAATATCTCAAGACTGATTTTTCTAAGGTTTTATGGACTGATGAAATGAGAGTGAGTCTTGATGGGCCAGATGGATGGGCCCGTGGCTGGATTGGTACAGGGCAGAGAGCTCCAGTCCGACTCAGACGCCAGCAAGGTGGAGGTGGAGTACTGGTTTGGGCTGGTATCATCAAAGATGAGCTTGTGGGGCCTTTTCGGGTTGAGGATGGAGTCAAGCTCAACTCCCAGTCCTACTGCCAGTTTCTGGAAGACACCTTCTTCAAGCAGTGGTACAGGAAGAAGTCTGTATCCTTCAAGAAAAACATGATTTTCATGCAGGACAATGCTCCATCACACGCGTCCAAGTACTCCACAGCGTGGCTGGCAAGAAAGGGTATAAAAGAAGAAAATCTAATGACATGGCCTCCTTGTTCACCTGATCTGAACCCCATTAAGAACCTGTGGTCCATCATCAAATGTGAGATTTACAAGGAGGGAAAACAGTACACCTCTCTGAACAGTGTCTGGGAGGCTGTGGTTGCTGCTGCACGCAATGTTGATGGTGAACAGATCAAAACACTGACAGAATCAATGGATGGCAGGCTTTTGAGTGTCCTTGCAAAGAAAGGTGGCTATATTGGTCACTGATTTGTTTTTGTTTTGTTTTTGAATGTCAGAAATGTATATTTGTGAATGTTGAGATGTTATATTGGTTTCACTGGTAAAAATAAATAATTGAAATGGGTATATATTTGTTTTTTGTTAAGTTGCCTAATAATTATGCACAGTAATAGTCACCTGCACACACAGATATCCCCCTAAAATAGCTATAACTAAAAACAAACTAAAAACTACTTCCAAAACTATTCAGCTTTGATATTAATGAGTTTTTTGGGTTCATTGAGAACATGGTTGTTGTTCAATAATAAAATTAATCCTCAAAAATACAACTTGCCTAATAATTCTGCACTCCCTGTATATATATATATATATATATATATATATATACACACTTTATATATATAAATATATATATATATATATATATATATATATATATATATATATTTATTTAGAGTGCACTCACTCAAACATTAAATATATCCACCAGGGTGCAAATATGTGCAGTAATTGTAGATATCAAATCAGAGGATAGGCACAGCACTCATCAGTATTTTTCAAGTAAAACATCACCTTTATTAGGTTACTTTTAAACATTCTTTCATCCAAACGTTTTGGTGTGTATCCAGGCACCTTTAAGGGCTTAATATACAAATGGATTACAATGTGTTCCTATAATCTGGGACTGAGCTTGACAACACAAGTGTTACAACACGACCCCCATTTTGAATCGATCCTCCTTCATGTTATTCTGAATTAGTGCTGTCCGTGTTAACACAACCATTTGAACCTACCATACTCTTTGAGACAGGGAGTACTCTCAGTATGTTATATACTTCTCAGTCTTATTATGATGAATGTTAATTATACATAATAGTAGTTATCTGTTAGTTGTATTATATATAGGATCTGTTCGTATAACAGTTTTGACACCTCTGAATCTGTTTACGTACACTCCGATGCTACGCTGCCCATCCACTCCTAAGATGGTGATGACTTCACTTGTTTTTGATTGGCTATGCGAATTAGCTATGCGGTGTGTTGTAGATAGAACGCTGAAGTTGTAGCGTATATCGTCATCGGTTCCTATGCAATTTGATCATGTGACTTGTAAAAATTTAGTTTAAATAGCCGTTGGGCGTTGTGTATGTTACACCGCTTCCTGGATACATGCCACTGACAAAGGTGTCGTGTGAGACACCAAAACGTTTGGATAAAAGAATGTTTTAAAGTACCCTAGTAAAAGTGATGTTTTACTTGAAAAATACCGGTGCGTGCTGTGTCTATCCCCTGATTTGATATATATATATATACAGCCGGCCCGATTGCGCCGTTAAAGTCAATGAAGCTCGCTCCCGCTCTGGTCTGGTAGCGGGAGCGAGCTACATTGAGTTTAATGGTGCGATCGGGCCGACTGTGAGTAGACAGCTGCCCAGATGCGCTTAGGAAAAAAAACAGACCCGCTCAGTAGAGCAAGGAGCAGCGGTCTGAAAAAAACTGTAATTTATAATAAAATATGACTGCAATATTTTGTTGTATAAAGTTTGCTCTAAGTTAATGTTATATAATTCTGCACATATTATTTTTTAGGTTTACTGCCCCTTTAAGGTCCAAGAGTGACCTTCTACATTTCTGGAGGAATTTAAATTTTAAAATCGAGGTTTTGTTAATATATGTTCATCTTTTTCTGTCTGTTCTATATGTTTTTTTAATGCCATTGCTATTGTTTCACACTCTTTTCCTTACAGGTGATCCTTGATAGATTGCTATACCACTTTATTGTAATATTCTGAAATATTTTCAACACCTGACATTTTTGTGATTAGACATAAGTATTATGCTGTAAATCGTAAATACCTCAATAAAAATAAATAAAGACTTTTCATGTTTTTCAGGTATTTATAGCTCTATCCAATCTAAAAACCTTGTCATATAATATATACCTTCGAACCCTTATAACTTTTTTTTTTTTTTTTTAATTTTCCAAAATTGAATCATTTACAATACAGGTAAATCTTATTTTTTAAATGTACATAAAGAGGTATGTAACTGAAAGATACATTGTCAGCTTAAATGTGTACGTTTAACTTATAACATAGTAGTACATACCCTACTTCTAATGTTTTGCGGGATAGGAATAGGAATTCGATGCAGGATTTTACTCACACATCCGCATCAAGATTGTATAATCTGTAAGGTATGAGAGAAAGTTGAGAAGAGAAGGGGAAAAGAAAAGGCAAGGAGAGGGGGAAAAAAAAAAAGGGAAAGGGGGTGGGGGGAAGGGGGGAGAAGAGAGTAGGAAGGGGAAAGGGGAAAGGGCAAAGGAGCACGGGACCCACCAGCTGTGAAAAAATTCCAGGGAACCTCCCCGAACACACACGCGGGGTAAGAGGGACTCCCCAATCCAGCACCTTGCTATCTGTCCGACTGTAGGTTATTAACTGCTGATTTCCATAGTTCTAACATAAACTCATGTATCTCTATCCTGTCATCCCTCAGGTATCTGAATCTTTCCAGCTGCAAGTATCTATCCACCTGGGCCGCCCAATCTATGAGTGATGGGACTTCTACCCTTTTCCAGCTCCTGGGAATGATAGATTTGGCGCTATTAAGCATTATAAAGTAAAGTTGTTTCGAGGATTTGTCCTTAAATTTAGGAAGGTCGTGGAATAGAAGGAGGTTAGGCGATCTGTTTAGGGAAATGTTGTGTAGTCTCCATTACATCCAATATTGCGTGCCAATAAGGTACTAGAGGGCCACACTCCCACCATATATGGAGAAGAGTGCCCCTCTCCCCACAACCCCACCAACACCTACCATCAGTGTGCCTGTAAATTTTTTGGATCCTGTCCGGTGACAGATACCACAGAGACAAAAGTTTGTAGTTGGACTCAACCACCTTTGAAGACACTGAGGCCTTCATGTGAGCTTTTATTATTTTATACCAGTCTTTTTCAGAAGGAGGGGGGTCTAGCTCCCTATTCCAAAGTCTAACGTAGTCTGGGAGGGGGGAGTCTTTGTTAGAAAGGATGAGTCGATAGGCTATAGAAATCATATGTGCTGGCGCGCGGGGAAGTAAGCATATAGATTCCAAAGTAGTCAGAGGTCTTTGTAGTCTGTGGGGTGACAGTAGAGCGCTGGTATGAGGATACCACACAACTTACAGAATGAAAAGATCCTTCGTTCTTCTCAGTGTAGTTTTAATGATAAGGGGGGGGGGAGTAAGTGCACTAAGAAAGCTAAAGGTATCAGAAAAAGTTTAATTTCTTCTTAGTGGTCGTTAGTGTTAAATTTAAAAGAGAATTATTATTTTTTATTATTTTCTAAAATATTTTCTTTTTAACACATACGTCCTAAAAAATTATTTATGCTTTGTAACGTTAAACAGTGGTAGAGGAAAAGAGTGTATTCTTATAAATTATATGTGCTAAAATTGCTCAAATAGTAATTAATTATTTAAAATAAACTTATCTAAGTGATGTCGTGAAAAATGTTACTAAATAAGGCTAGTGTGAAAAATTATTAAAACGTTGTTACTGGTGTTCAAAAGATTCTTATGTGTGAAGACTCCTCACATAGAGTGATACAACTTATGAAAACTAAGTAGTCAAGAAACTAATGATACAAGATTGTAATAATATCAAATGGCAATATTTGAGAATATCTATTAATGGGTTCAAAGCTGCATAAAAATAGCAAGTTCCCTAAAATCTCTTAGAAGATCCCTTATACAATAAATGTGCACAGATGTATAAATCTCACTTATTTATTAGCAAATAAAAAATATAAAATTTAAAATTTAAACAAGGGGACGTCTCCCCAGATTTCAACAACTTTAAAAATATTGTAAATGAATCGATCTCTGTAGTGATCAACAAATAATCAGAGACTGTGTATCATATAAGCGCAATATATTGCTATATTATAAACTCTGGTGATGACTCTTATATAGTAGATTCGTTATCCAGGAATAAAGTTATTACCACTCTAGCAGTACAGGTAGATAATACAGAATTTCTATGCAAGTACCGTAATTGGTTATGTTAACAGACAAAGTTATGCTTTATAGGAGTGATCACACACTTCCTTTTGTTGTAGTAAAGTCAAATTGTAACGCTTACTTGTATCCTCTGATTCTTAGAAGAAACTCTGGAGCCTGTATCCGACGGCTATCTACCAGCTGGGTCAGTACACCGCATGGGTCTTGGCGTCTGACGTCATCAGTAAATTTACCGGTTGTCAAAAAGAAACTCTCAGCTGGGATATATGTTATATCCAGATATAATTTGGGAGATAAGTTCGTTATTTAACAGTAGATGTCACACCCTGCACCTAGTGCTGATGCACGCAGGGATAAATTGAGCTCAAATGTTAATGATCCAAAAGTAGCAAAATAACCCGGGTAGGCATAGTCACTTAGATCGACGCGTTTCACTCACCATCGCAGGTCCCTGAGCGTCACAGCAGTCCGTGGACTTCCAGGGGCTCGTGACTCAGGGACTGCAACATCAGCACAGCATGCTGGTGAGTAACATCCCACACACCAGTATTATATGTATTTGAGATATAACATCCTTTAATGTCACACATTCATGTACACAATGAGGAGCATGGTATTTGGCCTAGTAACAAAAACATCTACAATTAGATTTCACATTAAAGGGACATTAAACCAAAGCTTTTTATGTCATTATTCAGATAGAGAATACAGTTTTAAACAACATCCCAATTTACTTCTATTATCTAATTTGCTTCATTATTTTGTTATTCTTTGTTTATTAAATATCAATGCACATGAGTGAGCCAGTCACATGAGGCATTGATGTGCAGCCACCAATCAGCAGCTTCTGAGCCTATCTAGATATGCTTTTCAGCAAAGAATATCAAGAGAATGAAGCAAATTAGGTAATGTAAGTAAATTACAAAGTTGTTTAAAATTGCATGCTCTAGCTGAATCATGAAAGAATAAAAATGGGTTTAATGTCCATTTAATGCTACTTAACACATTTAAATTCATGATATGAGGTGGAATAGTTAAATACTAATATGTCTCGGAGTAACACAGGCCACAAGCCACATGTAGAGTTTTCCGTAAATGGACACTATAGCCATCACAAAATTGTGTGACCATAGTGTCACTTAAAGAACACATTTTCTCCATCACTGACATGTACACAGAACTATTGTATGAAACACATACATGTATACTTTGCATATTAAAATCCCTCATATCACAAATCACAATGTGCACATGCATGTTATAGAGTTTGACATGAGAATGAGTATAGGCTCTAGCATGTATCAATGTACATTGTATGCCCACATGGATATATATATGATTGTACTAATACCTCTCATCATTTGACTCCTCCACAGAACCTCCTGTCACCAGGGTGCAAACAGGCATGCATCCACCTCCACCACCAGGCCAGAGAATGGCTCCACCACAACCACCAGGCCAGAGAGTCCCTCAACAGTATGCTCCCAGGCATGAGGTGGGTTGGATTGCCTCTGTTGAGGACCCATACGTCATGCCACCAAGTTTTGAAGAGGAGCCCTGGCAGGAGTCCTGGCCGTAGGACTATTCTTTTGGTTATGAGGGGCAGCCAAGGCATCCCCAAAGGGTAGGTGTCTTTACCCCCCCCCCCCCCCTCCCAATATCAGGCTAGTCAGGACTTTTACCACCAGGACATACAAACTGGTCAGGCTGAGTGGTCGCACACCAGTCGTCAATGGGACTACCAGTCTACCCGGAGAGCTCCACCATCCGCTTCCCTTGGAAGAGCTCCAGCATATGAAGAGGAGCATATAGCTGTGGTAGTTCCTCCTGCAGCACCAGCTGTCATTGTTCCTCCTGCAGCACCAGCTGTCATTGTTCCTCCTGCCGCACCAGCTGTCATTGTTCCTCTTGAAGCACCGGCTGTCATTGTTCCTCTTGAAGCACCGGCTGTCATTGTTCCTCATGAAGCACCGGCTGTCATTGTTCCTCATGAAGCACTGGCTGTCATTGTTCCTCATGAAGCACCGGCTGTCATTGTTCCTCATGAAGCACCGGCTGTCATTGTTCCTCATGAAGCACCGGCGGTCATTGTTCCTCATGAAGCACCGGCTGTCATTGTTCCTCATGAAGCAACAGCTGTCATTGTTCCAGATGCAACAGCAGCTAGAGGTGAACCTGCACCTATAATCCCTGCTGGTGAACAGCCTTTAGATCCTCTGACTTCTGCCCTTGACGACGAATACATTGCCCTCCAGAGGAGACTCACATCAACCTGCGAGAGAATGCAGAGAGACCAACGCAGGTTTTACAGGAGCCAACAGACTTTACTCCAGCGTTCCATTGAGCTGCAACTGGACATGGCAGCATCTTTAAGTGGTATAGTCCAGAACCAAACTCAGATGATGAGAGTTATTTCGGACATGCAGATGCAGACTGACAACAGATGGGAACAAAACCAACTGTTGGGTGTGTTGGTGGAGCATTTCACACACCAGCAGGACACTGCCTCCAGCCTCTCATCTGTGGCCAGCACTCCTGCAGAATCCTCCGAATCCACACAACCCAGGAGAGTCAGGAGAGCCACTCCAGGCACCTCAACCCCCTCATCTAAGAAGCCTAAAAAAAAAAAATATTGTTATATTTAAGCCTAAATCTTGTCCTCTGTTATTTACCATATAATTGTCATCCACATCCATGTGAGGGGTGTTTTAGTACACTAATATTGTTGAAAAATATAATAAGGCCTGTGTGGAAATGGCCCCAAAAAGGTAATATTATCATGTTTATGACATATTCATGTTCTCTAAACCACATCACATAGTTGTGTATGAAGGGTACATATAGTGATATTCACTTTTAAGATGTAAATCAAGGTTTCTCACATCCAATAGAAATTGACCCATGTGCAGGGATAGGCACGAGCCAAGGCTGTGGCAGACATTTTCTAAGGTAAAGACTTTTAGTGAAGGACACCTTGCCTATCCCTGCACATGGGTATATATATATATATCTAAATAATAATGTTTTTACAGAAGGTGTGAACATAAGGTATAAACATCCATTTTCATTCCTCAAAATGATAGTCAATAAATCATAGTGACCAAAACATGAATTGAACTAATGATATATTTTCAGTAATTAGGGTGGTTAAGGGAATGGGGGTGGGATGTAGTAGTTTCACTTACATGCAGTGGAAATCCGCAGTATGTAATTCGATGACCAACTGCAGCAGGGGCAGCACCATGACCATGGACCTCAGCAGCAACTATAGAATCAGCATGTGTAGACGGAACAACAGGGGATTGTAGGGCTTCCAGCACCCTGTGTGCCCCATGATGCACCCTTGTGCCCCATGGTGCACCCCTTGTGCCCCATGATGCACCCCTTGTGCCCCATGATGCACCCCTTGTGCCCCATGATGCACCCCTTGTGCCCCGTGATGCACCCTTGTGCCTCGTGATGCACCCCTTGTGCCCCATGATGCACCCTCGTGCCCCGTGATGCACCCCTTGTGCCCCATGATGCACCCCTTGTGCCCCATGATGCACCCCTTTGTGATTGGTTTGACACACTTGCAGGGGCAGGAATAATAAATGCTTTGAAGAGGTTAACTATTTGTGATCAATCTGCTGATATGTATGTTGTTAAACATGCATTTGTTAGGCCTTCAGAGAGTTACGTTGGTTTCTAAGTCGGTGCAAGGGTTGCTGCGCCTTCAATTTGTGGCGAGATGAGAATGGAGTAGATTTTCTGAATCCGTATTTTAAATACCAAACTGCGCGTGTTTTGTATGTCAGTCTATGGGCCAAAAAACGACGGGCGAAGGCAGAAATATACGCGCGTAACTTCTAAGTTACGCCGTATATAGGATACCAAACCCGCGCAAAATTTGGCGTCACCGGCTTTTGCGGGCGACAATTTATATCGGAACGGGCCCCACATATCCAAATTAATTTACAATGATATAGGTCTAGATTGCAAGTGGAGTGCTATTTAGCAATTTTGCTCGAGAGCAAACTTTGCTAGAAATAAGTTTTTTGCAATTGTCGGGTAGCGCGCCTATTACAGGTTGAAAGTAAAAAGTATGCGTGCAAGCAAAATCCGCGCAATCTAAAAGGCTTTGTATATCTTGACCCATATACTTCAATACTCCGACAGGAGTTAAGAATATTTTACATTCCAATGTCCTTAACATACGAAACATATATATATATATATACACAGAACTGACAGCCTTCAAAGAGGAGGCTGATGAATTAAAACACAGATTTAGAGCTAGGGGATACCCTCAAAACTGCATTAAACAAGCCTATACAATGGCAGCAAAAAGCAATAGGGACACCCTACTATTTAAAGTAAAAGATAAGAATAATGAGGGTAAAATTAGATTAATCTCTAAATACAACAACAAATGACAAGACATTAGAGCAATACTAACAAAACACTGGCAAGTGTTAACTATTGATAGAGATATCACAAACATTGTAGGAGATAGGCCATTAATGTCAGCCCATAGAGCCCCTAACTTAAAGGACAAACTAGTCCAAAGCCACTATATTAAAGTAGTATAAACAAACTGGCTACAAAAGTACGACAAAGAAGGTAATGTTAGATGTCATAGATGTTCAGTTTGTACAAATATGCAACAAGGAAGATTTTTTGTAGATAAATTTGGAAAGTGTTTTAAAATAAAGGATAAAACAAATGGCAGAAGTGAAGGTATTATATATTTGATACTATGCAGCGGCCCAATGTACTACGTGGGGAAAACCTACAGGGAGCTAAAGGAGTGCATTAAGGAACATAAGAGGGACATATTAAATGAAATTAAAACCAGTAGTGTGGCAAGACATAGACAAAGTAGATCTATTCACAAAGAGGCAGAGACCTTGACAAAATACTGCTACAAAAAGAGTGTTGATGGATCTATGATCTAAAAGCATTGAAACCTTATGGACTTAATGAGGAAATAAAATATGCACCGTTTCTTTAAATTCCTAACACGCAAAAGAGAAAAAGAGCTGCTGATAACCCAAATCACAAATATAAATAGGTAAACATTTGTAGACATTAATGGCATAAATGAAAATCCATGGGGAAGTCCCACTCTGATCTTGAACCTAACTAAAATAAATTTATATTTCGAAAAAATCAAATTGAAAGTAGTAAATAATTAAATATTAGTAAATAACCGAATTGTCAAAAAATTGCCATTCCCAAAAACACCATACAAACTTTTAGATTAGATCTAGATATAGATGTATAGTTGTTAATGAGGAAAATAAATGAAGAATTGTTTAAATATGTAAATAAAATCAATAGGATTAACGTAGTTTTGTAAGAGATATATATATAATATGTAGTTGCAACACTGTAAATATAAATCAATTGATACATTATGAATTTTGAAACTATTGTAACAATAAAATGAACACTATGATACGATATTCAGCATTTCACCCAAGAGGGCGGAGCAATATGACGACTTAAAAGTCAGGATTCTGACGAATCATCTACAAGCCGGATAAAGCCCTGAAAGCAAACACCAATGAGGGTGAAACGCGCATCGCTAAAAGTCTTTCAACTGAGACAGAGTTACAGCTGAACCCCTGACTATCCTGCCACCTGATTACCTGACAGAGGAAGCGAGACGGGTATTCTCAGTAAGGAAGGGTGATATAAGGGAGGCAAGAAAGGAGAACCTATTATGCATAGAAGTGGCTGAGACATTTCCGTCTATACCTGACAGCACATCCAACACAGAGAGAAGCGGCAGAGAGCAACCTATGTAAGTACGGCAGAGTGCCAAGCATAGAGAGGAGCTGCAGATCTACTCATGCATGGTGAGACTGACAGATAGCTCAGCATGCTAATGCACTGTGGCTGAGCTCTGTAGCAACCCGAGGGTTGCAGGTTCGATCCCCGGCAAGGTCCACTCAGTCTTTCATCCTTCCAAGGTTGATAAAATGAGCAGCGCCTTGAGACCCTTACGGGTGATACATACTACTATAAAGATAGGAGCAGTATTTAACTGCCAAAGTATTACTCTAAGGATTTTTCAATGCTTGATAATCTTTCCTTGTGAGGTAGGTGCACAGCCGTAAAACCTTGGAGGAGGCTACAAGATTTATTACTTAGAGACATTCTCTACCTTGATTACCGCATTAACCTCTTGTTGAACTCTACTTAGATCTTACATATATACTTCTTTGAGAATAACCCGGTCTCTCCACTGTCCTCTAATCAAGAGAACATTCAAACTCACAAGATATAACTCTAATCTGCAGAGTTATATAACTGTTACAGAGAGTAACTATTGTTTGGGCGCACGTTGTTCTTATTAATGGTGGCAATAAATTATCATGGTGTTTTATATGCACTTTTTTGTTGCGTACTTACTATTATACATTGTTTATATCTTTTGGATTGGTCAGCTGCTATTTTCTGATACCTGTATTAGCTGCTTGAAATAGATAGTATTAGATACTAACCGTTCACACTTTGGTGCCGGATAAAGGGTAACTGGTGGGTTTAAATAGCCACTGTCTTTTTTCTTTCTTTAGTTTCATATAATATTGTTCCCCCCGTGCATGATGTGCCCTGATGTGTATTGAATTTATCATGACACATAAATAAGCGGGTTTAATTCATAATAGAGTGGTGCTGATCTTCCTGCAATAAATAAATAAATATATGTATATATATATATATCAAAACAAAGAACAATGTGTGTACACTCTCACCAAAAATACTTCATCCGCTGGGGTGCTGTCTGAGTGTCAATAAAGAATGAATATAAAGCACTCGCTGGACTTCAGTCAACTGTGCATAAAAGAGTTTATTGAAGTGACGTTTCGGGGTAGAAGAAGGGGTTCTTCTACCCCGAAACGTCACTTCAATAAACTCTTTTATGCACAGTTGACTAAAGTCCGGCAAGTGCTTTATA
>NC_069502.1:753310712-753360712 GCF_027579735.1 Bombina bombina
AGGCGGACAGACATCCCCGGAATTCAACCCGATTGAGTATGATCGGGTTGATTGACATCCCCCTGCTGGGGGCCGATTGGCCGCGAGTCTGCAGGGGGCAGCGTTGCACCAGCAGCTCACAAGAGCTGCTGGTGCAATGCCGAATACGGAGAGCATATTGCTCTCCGCATTCAGCGAGGTATGTCGGACCTGATCGGCGCTGTCAGATCAGGTCCGACATACCTTTGTTAAATATCCCCCTATGACTCAACATACTTTTAAATGTGAAATGAAAAAAATGCCTAAACTATTTAAATAGGCTGTTTTGTTTTGCATACTATACAAACACAATCATAGAAACAGTAGTATAAAAATACAAGACAATTGCTCATTTTCCTTGTTAGGTCAATCTAAAAGACTTTTTAAATGTATTACAGTTTTCCAAGCAAATGAACCTGTGGTGCATAAAACAGATTGTTCTCTCAGACTTCTGGATACTTGTACATCAGCCAATAAAATTGCAAGTGCTATCCCTATTAACCGTAATAGGAAACTAAGTAGTAGTGTTACACAAAGGTGCATTTCCTGTTAGTTTTGAATTAAAGGGACAGTAAAGTCAAAATTAAACTTTCATGACTCAGCAAGATTATGTAGTTTTAAACAACATTCCAATTTACATTTATGATCTAATTTGCATTGGTCTCTTGGTATCCTTTGTTGAAAAGCATACCTAGGTAGGCTCAGGAGCAGTTATGCACTATTGAAAGCTAGCTGTTCTGTGTGTTCTCTATTTAGTGCAATACCTTTCTGAACTATCAAAACTATAAAGTGCTATGTACTTGAGCAGCACTATACATATATATATAAGATTCATATATATTTTTTCTTATATGGAATAACAATGAGAAGTATTTGTTTTGGGCCTTGAAATCATAGAGCTGCCTTTAAACACTTTAGAAACTGGGGGGGTGTTTAGTATTTAGAAGTAGAAGAGCCAGACACAACTGTGAATTATTGTTGCCACCTAGTGGTAGAAAAATGACAGGACTTTACTTTTATGTTGTTTTGGCGGCATCCTAAAAAATATACTTATTACTAGGGGTCAGCAACCTTGGGCCCTCCGATGTTTTGGAACTACATTTCCCATGATGCTCAGAAAGCCTAAAGAGTGCCTCAGCATCATGGGAAATACTGACCCCATTTTTACTATGCCCTAAATAGAATGTACTTATATTATTTTGTTTCTAGTGGGGAAAAGCATTAGTTTGTGTCATTATTTACTGCATTGTTTTTCTGTTGCACAATCAATGACATGCAAATTATGTCTGTACAAGTCTCCCCTTATACTAATTTGAATGAAAACTACTCAGGGCAGATTCTTAATATCTGTTGTGTTTGTTTGCTCTCCATTTAAAAAGCACATAGAGTTAGTTCAGTTACTCCTCTACTGGCCTAACAGATATGATGGGTGTCTCAATTCTTGTGTTGTACTCTAATGTTAATTGTATGATTAGGCAAATGTTGTATTTTGTATTCTTTGTGCTTTTTGAAACTTCAATAAAAACTCTTAAAAAAAAAAAAAAAAAAAAGCACATAGAGCATTTGTATTATAAAAACTATAAAGTGTTCTGCACTTAAACAGCACTAAAGAAATAAAAATTTACACATATATTTTCCTCTATGGAATAAAAATACAACTTGTTTTTGTTTTATCACAGAGCTTTCCCTGACCATGCCAGAAACTGAAAGAAATGTGGTATTAGTATTTAGTAGCACAAAAGCCAGACACAACTGTTCTACATTATCGCCATCTTGTGGTACAAAATTGACAGTGTAATCTCTTTGAAGGGACATGAAAGTCAAAATGTAATGTTCACGGTTCAGAAATAGTATGCAGTTTTAAGACACATTTCAATTTGCATCTATTATGAAATTTACTTCTTGATATCCTTTGTTGAAGAGCAGACCAGGTAGCCACAAGAATAGCAGAGCACAGCACTGCTTGGCTACACATATGCCTTGTGATTGGCTCATCAGATGTGTTCAGCTAGCTCCCAGTAGTGCCTTGCTGCACTGGAGCTGACTTTACATATGTGCTTAACCTCTTTTCAAGTGGGTTAAACATAATTATATACAGTACAATAATAAAATGCTCTAACATATTAAGTCCCTCTAAGTACAGAAACTGTTGTTGGTGTTGTGGCATATATACAGTTTTGGGGAAAAATAAGAGATCACTGCAAAATGATCAGTTTCTCTGGTTTTACTATTTATAGGTATGTGTTTGAGTAAAATTAAATTTTTTATTTTTTTCTATAAACTAATAACAACATTTCTCCCAAGTTCCAAAAAAAAAAATATTGTCATTTATTCAAGTTTAGAATGTTTATTTGCAGAAAATGAGAACGGGCCAAAATAACAAAAAAGATGCAGTATTTTCAAACCTCGAATAATGCAAAGAAAACAAGTTCATATTCATTTTTAAACAACACAATACTAATGTTTTAACTTAGCAAGAGTTCAGAAATCAATATTTGGTGAAATAACCCTGATTTTCATTCACAGCTTTCATGTGTCTTGGCATGCTCTTCACCAATCTTTCACATTGCTGTTGGGTGACTTTATGCCACTCCTGGTACAAAAAGTCAAGCTTTGTTTGATAGCTTGTGACCATCCATCTTCCTCTTAATCATATTCCAGAGGTTTTCAATGGGGTTCAGGTCTGGAGATTGGGCTGGCCAATCTGGTGATCCTCCATCCACACTTTGATTGACCTGGCTGTGTGGTATGGAGCATTGTCCTGCTGCAAAAAACAATCCTCAGAGTTGGGGAACATTGTCAGAGTAGAAGGAAGCAAGTTTACTTTAACCATGTACGTGACATGATTCATGCATCCTTCAAAAAGATAAATCTGACCGATTCCAGATCATCTTCTCTTGAGTCCGATTTTCAGCTTTGCCCAACACCTGGTCATCTAATTGTTAGATGGAGACCTGGAGAGGCCTTCAAGCCACCCACAGTCTCGCACCCACTGTAAAATTTGGTGGAGGATCAGAGATGATCTGGGGCAGGAATTGAGCAGATTTATCTACGATGTTCCCCAACTCTGAGGATTGTTTTTTGCAGCAGGATAATGCTCCATACCACAGCCAAGTCAATCAAGGTATGGATGGAGGATCACCAGATCAAGACCATGTCATGGCCAACCCAAACTCTAGACCAGAACCCCTTTAAAAACCTCTGGAATGAGATCAAGCGGACGATGGATGTTCGCAAGCCATCAAACAAGGCTGAGCTGCTTGAATGTTTGCTCCAGGAGTGGCATAAAGTCACCAAACATCAATGTGAAAGACTGATGGAGAGCATCCCCAGATGCATGAAGGCTGCGTTTTAAAATCAGGGTTATTCCACTAAATATTGTATTTATATGTGTATATATGTATTTACAGACATGCACATAAATACATATGCTTACACATATAGACATATGTATAAGTGCATTGTAGCGCTTGCAGTCAAGTAGCTGAAAACATAAAAAAATTATATTTATGCAATATTCATATTTAATAAAGTGTTTAACTGTGCATTTACTATAAACATTTCACATTACAATGTTATTCACATAGGGGAATATGTAATAAGTATCTTTAAATAGATATTCATATATATATATATATATATATATATATATAATTATATATATATATATATATATATATATATATATATATATATATATATATATTATACACACACACACACACAGGTATAGATATATATTGTAGCAAAATACAATCATATATATATATATATATATATATATATATAGAGAGAGAGAGAGAGAGAGAGAGAGAGAAATATTATATATATATATATATATATATATATATATATATATATATATATATTTAAGAATAAATAGAATATACTCTTCTATGTGAAGAACATTGGAATGTGAAATATTAATATTTCATGTCAGGGTAGCGCACTTGAGAAAATGTGATTGAGTTTGTGCTTGCTAAAATAGTGTTAGTTTTTTGTTCCACTTTTCGTGCTCTATCAAAGTCTTTGGGGGAATACGTTATTACAGTCGCGATATTCAGAATTTGGCTCGTGTGAAACCTTTTTACTTTCAACTTGTAATACACGTGCTACCTAACCAAAAAAAATTATTTCATGATTCAGATAGAGCACATAATATTAAACAACTTTTCAATAAATTTCTATTATAAATTTTTCTGTGTACTCAGTGTCTTTTGTTGAAAAACAGGGATGTAAGCTTAAAAGCCAACCCATTTCTCAAGCACTTTATGGCAGCAGTTTGGAAACTTTTTTAAAATTGTTTGTTCTGTCTCAATCACAATTCACAAAATATATTTTTTTGTTTCATACCCCTTTAACACACAAGCAGGAACGCAAACTACCGCTCCACTCGACATCTAGCCCAAAATCTGTTACCTAGTTTACAAATATGCTCCAAACTGCTTAACCCCTTAACGACCAAGGACGTACGCCACACGTCCTCAAAAAAAATACAGTTAATGACCGAGGACGTGTGGCGTACGTCCTTGGTCTGGAAAGCAGCTGGAAGCGATCCTGCTCGCTTCCAGCTGCTTTCCGGTTATTGCAGTGATGCCTCGATATGGAGGCATCCTGCAATAACCCCCCTTGGCCATCCGATGCAGAGAGAGCCACTCTGTGGCCCTCTCTGCACCGGACATCGATGGCCGGTATCGTTGGTGGGTGGGAGCTTACGTGGGAGGCGGGTGGGCGGCCATCGATGCTCTGTGTGGAGTGGAGGGGGGCGGGATCGGGGGCGGGAGCTACGGGGGCGCGCACGGGGGCGCGCACGGGAGCGCGCGTGCACGGGGCGGGAGCGGGTGGGAACCGCTACACTACAGAAAAAAAAAAAGTTAAAAGTTAAAAACACTAATACAGTAAAATGTAATCTAAGGGACCTGGAAGGGGTTGGGGGTTGGTCTTGGTGGGGGGGGGGGGGGGAAGCTACACTACAGAAAAGGGCATTTTTAAAAAAAAAAAAGGCACATTTTGTTACAAAACTGGGTACTGGCAGACAGCTGCCAATACCCAAGATGGCGCCCATTATTGCAGAGGGGAAGGGTTAGAGAGCTGTTTGGTGGGGGATCAGTGAGGTTGGGGTCTAAGGGGGGATCCTACACATCAGCATATGTAAATATATATATATTTTTTTTTTTTTAAAAAAGGGACAAATACCTTTTATTTTAGTACTGGCAGAGTTTCTGCCAGTACTTAAGATGGCGGGGACAATTGTGGGGTGGGGGAGGGAAGAGAGCTGTTTGGGAGGGATCAGGGGGTCTGATGTTTCAGGTGGGAGGCTGAGCTCTACACTAAAGCTAAAATTAACCCTGCAAGCTCCCTACAAGCTACATAATTAACCCCTTCACTGCTAGCCATAATACACGTGTGATGCGCAGCAACATTTAGAGGCCTTCTAATTACCAAAAAGCAATGCCAAAGCCATATATGTCTGCTATTTCTGAACAAAGGGGATCCCAGAGAAGCATTTACAACCATTTGTGCCATAATTGCACAAGCTGTTTGTAAATAATTTCAGTGAGAAACCTAAAATTGAGAAAAAAATTACGTTTTTTTTTTATTTGATCGCATTTGGCGGTGAAATGGTGGCATGAAATATACCAAAATTGGCCTAGATCAATACTTGGGGTTGTCTACTACACTACACTAAAGCTAAAACTACCCCAAAAAGCTCCCTACATGCTCCCTAATTAACCCCTTCACTGCTGGGCATAATACACGTGTGGTGCGCAGTGGCATTTAGCGGCCTTCTAATTACCAAAAAGCAACACCAAAGTCATATATGTCTGCTATTTCTGAACAAAGGGGATCCCAGAGAAGAATTTACAACCATTTGTGCCATAATTGCACAAGCTGTTTGTAAATAATTTAAGTTAGAAACCAAAAGTTTGTGAAAAAATTTGTGAAAAGTGAACGATTTTTTGTATTTGATTGCATTTGGCGGTGAAATGGTGGCATGAAATATACCAAAATGGGCCTAGATCAATACTTTGGGTTGTCTACTAAAAAAAAATATATACATGTCAATGGATATTCAGAGATTCCTGAAAGATATCAGTGTTCTAATGTAACTATCGCTAATTTTGAAAAGAAATGGTTTGGAAATAGCAAAGTGCTACTTGTATTTATGGCCCTATAGTTTACAAAAAAAGCAAAGAACATGTAAACATTGGGTATTTCTAAAATCAGGACAAAATTTAGAAACTATTTAGCATGGGTGTTTTTTGGTGGTTGTAGATGTGTAACAGATTTTGGGGGTCAAAGTTAGAAAAAGTGTGTTTTTTTCCATTTTTTCCTCATATTTTATAAAAAAAATTTATAGTAAATTATAAGATATGTTGAAAATAATGATATCTTTAGAAAGTCCATTTAATGGCGAGAAAAACGGTATATAATATGTGTGGGTACAGTAAATGAGTAAGAGGAAAATTACAGCTAAACACAAACACCTCAAAAATGTAAAAATAGCCTTGGTCCCAAACGGACAGAAAATGGAAACGTGTTGTGGTCATTAACCCCTTAATGACCACAGCACTTTTCCATTTTCTGTCCGTTTGGGACCAAGGCTATTTTTAGCGATCAAATAAAAAAAAAAACGTTAATTTTTTCTCAATTTTAGGTTTCTCACTGAAATTATTTACAAACAGCTTGTGCAATTATGGCACAAATGGTTGTAAATGCTTCTCTGGGATCCCCTTTGTTCAGAAATAGCAGACATATATGGCTTTGGCATTGCTTTTTGGTAATTAGAAGGCCTCTAAATGCCGCTGCGCATCACACGTGTATTATGGCTAGCAGTGAAGGGGTTAATTATGTAGCTTGTAGGGAGCTTGCAGGGTTAATTTTAGCTTTAGTGTAGAGCTCAGCCTCCCACCTGAAACATCAGACCCCCTGATCCCTCCCAAACAGCTCTCTTCCCTCCCCCACCCCACAATTGTCCCCGCCATCTTAAGTACTGGCAGAAACTCTGCCAGTACTAAAATAAAAGGTATTTGGCCCTTTTTTTTAAAAAAAAAAAAAAAAAAAAAAAAGCATATTTACATATGCTGATGTGTAGGATCCCCCCTTAGACCCCAACCTCACTGATCCCCCACCAAACTGCTCTCTAACCCTTCCCCTCTGCAATAATGGGCGCCATCTTGGGTACTGGCAGCTGTCTGCCAGTACCCAGTTTTGTAACAAAATGTGCCTTTTTTTTAAAAAAAAATTCCCTTTTCTGTAGTGTAGCTTCCCCCCCCCCCCCCCCCCCCACCGAGACCAACCCCCAACCCCTTCCAGGACCCTTAGATTGCATTTTAATGTATTTGTGTTTTTAACTTGTAACTTTTTTTTTCTGTAGTGTAGCGGTTCCCACCCGCTTCCAGCTGCTTTCCAGACCAAGGACGTACGCCACACGTCCTCGGTCATTAACTGCATTTTTTTTGAGGACGTGTGGCGTACGTCCTTGGTCGTTAAGGGGTTAAGGGGTTAAAGGGACACTGAACCCAAATTTTTTTCTTTCGTGATTCAGATAGAGCATGACATTTTAAGCAACTTTATAATTTACTCCTATTATCAATTTTTCTTTGTTCTCTTGCTATCTTTATTTAAAAAAAGAAGGCATCTAAGCTATTTTTTTGGTTCAGAGCCATGGAAAGCACTTGTTTATTGGTGGATGAATTTATCCACCAATCAGGAAGAACAACCCAAGGTTGTTCACTAAAAATAGGCCGGCATCTAAACTTATATTCTTGCATTTCAAATAAAGATGCCAAGAGAATGAAGAAAATTTGATAATAGGAGTCAATTAGAAAGTTGCTTAAAATGTCATGCTCTATCTGAATCACGAAAGGAAACATTTGGGTTCAGTGTCCCTTTAAACCGGCTATTTGATTTGCAACATTTGCAGGTTACAGAATTTGCTTTTCAGTCTCTCTTGGAAGCATGGGAAAAGCAACATTTTCACAAAATCACGAAGTGTTTAATGTAATTTTAAGTAATTTATGCTATATCATTTAATATCATTTATCTAATATCTTTATATATATAGTAGTATACTATTTGCTATGAACTATTTTTGTCTTTTCAGGTAGAGGAAGAGGAACCAACTGGATATATCCGATTTGAAAAATTCCTCCCAATGATGACTAAAGTCTTAATGGAGAGAAGGTATAAGACAAATGGTCTGCAGGGGGCTCTCATTAAAGTAGATACAGTCTGCAATTAAAGGGACAGTAAAGTCAAAATTAAACTTTTATAATTCAGACAGAGCATGCAATTTTAAACAACTTTCTAATTTGCTTCTGTTATCAAATTTGCTTTGTTCTCTTGGTGTCTTTAAATAAAGAGTAAAACTAGGTAGGCTCAGAAGTGTGCACGTGTCTTTAGTACTCTGGCAGCAGTGTTTTGCAACATTATTTGTAGCTTTGTTATACAATGTTGCCATAGCGTACTAAAGACATGCGCACACTCCTGAGATCTTCTGAGCCTACCTAGTTTTACTCTTCAATAAAAGATACAAAGAGAGCAAAGCAAATTTTCTAACAGAAGTAAATTGGAAATGTATTTAAAATTGTGTGCTCAAAAAATAATCTTAAAAACAGGGGCACTTTAATTCATTAAAGTTTACAAAGACGCTTATTTTTAAAATACTTACATTTACGTTATGGTAAACATAAAGCCGATCCTCTGCTTTGTGTGTATGTGTACATATGTATGTGTGTGTGAATATGAATGTGCATGTATATGTACATATATATGTATGTATATGTACATATGTATGTGTATGTATATGTATATATGTATGTGTATGTATATGTATGTGTATGTATATGTACATATGTGTGTGTATGTATATGTACATATGTATTTGTATGTATATATATGTATGTATATGTACATATGTATGTATATATATGTATGTATATGTACATGTGTATGTGTGTATGTATATGTATGTATATGTACATATGTATGTGTATGTATATGTACATATGTATGTGTGTGTATGTGTGTATGTATGTATATGTACATATGTATGTGTATGTATGTGTGTATGTATGTATATGTACATATGTATGTGTGTATATATATATATATATGTATGTATATGTACATATGTATGTGTGTGTATGTATATGTGTGTATGTATATGTATGTATGTGTGTGTGTATGTATATGTACATATGTATGTGTGTATGTATGTATATGTATGCATATGTATGTATCTATATGTATGCATATGTACATATGTATGTGTATGTATGTATATGTACATATGTGTGTGTATGTATATGTACATATGTGTGTGTATGTGTATGTGTATATATGTATGTGTGTATGTATGTATATGTATGTATGTATATGTATGTATATGAACATATGTATGTGCATGTATATGTACATATGTATATGTATGAGTGTGTGTATGTATGTATATGTACATATGTATGTGTATATATGTATGTATATGTACATATGTATGTGTATGTATTTATGTATGTATATGTACATATGTATGTGTATGTGTGTATGTATGTGTATGTACATATGTATGTGTATGTTTGTATGCATATGTTTGTATGCATATGTATGTATGTATATGTATGTATATGTACATATGTATGTGTATGTATGCATGTATATGTACATATGTATGTGTATGTATATGTACATATGTATGTGTATGTGTATGTATATGTACGTATGTATGTGTATGTATGTATATGTATATATGTATGTGTATGTATATGTACATATGTATGTGTATGTATATGTACGTATGTATGTATATGTATGTATGTATATGTACATATGTATGTGTATGTATATGTACATATGTATGTGTATGTATATGTACATATGTATGTATGTATATGTACATATGTATGTGTATGTATATGTACATATGTATGTGTATGCATATGTACATATGTATGTGTATGTATATGTACATGTGTGTGTATGTATGTATATGTATGTATATGTATGTATGTGTATGTATATGTGCATATGTATATGTATGTATATGTACATATGTATGTATGTGTATGTATATGTACATATGTATGTGTATGTATGTGTGTATGTATATGTACATATGTATGTGTATTTATGTATATGTATGTATGTATATGTACATATGTATGTGTATGCATGTATGTGTACATATGTATGTATATATGTATGATGTGTGCACATATAAATGTTCAAACATATATACAAATAATTTACTCATAATTTACTCATACAAATCCACATATATCGATTTTGAGCCCTTCCTAGTCCAACACCTTGTCGTATAGAGCACTGTTAAAACATTTATTTTTACTATGTATAAATATGAGTGAAATTCTTTATTTTAATATGTTTTACATGTGTTTTGACATACTGCACTAACATTTTTGGTAAAACTATTTTACCATACACTTGCTATACCTTATTAAGCGCAAAACTAAGATATGGATAGTGCACCCTGCGCTCCACTTGTTATCTAGTCCTAAATATTCTTGTGTAACAAGTAATTTACTTTTTAACCTTTAAAACTCTAAATGTCTGCCTCTTTCTAAGCCTCTGCAGGCCGCCTCTTATCTCGGTGCATTTTATTAGCTTTTCACAGCAAAACAGTGCTGTGTGATATAGAAAACACTGTGCTGTCAGCACTGATTGGCTAAAATACAATTTTGTAAATAGCACTGAGATCAGGGGCAGTCTGCAGAGGCTTAGATACAAGTTAATCACAGAGGTAAAAGGTGTATTAATATAACTGTGTTGGTTGTGCAAAACTGTGGAATGGGTAATTATCTATCTTTTTTAATAATAAACATTCTGGAGTAGACTGTCCATTTAAAAGCTTTACATTAATAAAGAGTTAAATATTTTAATCTGATCCTGACTTTTCTCTAGCCTAAAAAATATTTAAAATTTATGAAACCTGACAAAAAGATTAAAAAAATAAAGAAAATATGATATTGTGACTGTGTTTGTCATAATGATTTGCTAACTAAAAAATATGGGTAATCGCACAAAATGTAATTTAATGATTCATATGAAACCACCGACCACTATGGCAGACAAAAGGGTTCAAACTTGTGCAGTCTGCCATATTTTCTCCCCTGTTTGGCAGATAGTATATTATGTTTACTATGTTCATTTTTTTATGATAATATGTATTTTGTACTTATTGATTTATAGATACCGGCCAGTTCCTGAAGATGTTCTTCTCAGAGCATTTGAGGTTAGTACAAATTGTAAATTTATGTTATTGGGCTAAAGAGTAAGGAAGTTAGTAACAATTATTTTTTTAGTGTGCTAAAAATTTAAAGGGACACGACACCCAAGAAAATTTCTGATGATTCCGATAGAGCATACAATGAAAAAAAAAGAAAAGTTTACAATGTACTTCTGTTATGAAATTTCTTTTGTTTTTATTGTATTCTTTCTGGAAGCAAATACCTAGGTAGGTAGCATGCACATATCTGGAGAACTATATAACAGCATTTTTGCAACAATGTTTTTATGCACTAGGTGGCAGCAGTGTTTTCACAATGTATAACAAAGTCAAAAACATTCTTGTAAAACTGCCGCAATATAGTGCTGCAGATACTAACACACAGCCTACCTACCTATATAGCAGAATTCATTAATGTCCCTTTAAATATTTTTAAAAAAAAAGTACCATGGATAGTCTAGAGAATTTTGTAAAAATATTTTCACCCTTTGGACACACTTTCAGAGTGTGATCTGATGCTTTATCTTTGTAATCATGCAGGTATTAGATGAAAAGAGAAAGGGATATCTAACTAAAGATGAACTTGTCAAGTATATGGCTGAAGAAGGTAAAGTAATAAAACGCTTTCTTTCTAATTATATATACAACACATTCTTTATTATAGAGTCTATAGCACATCTTGTAAATATTTTGTATACAGTTTACTTTTAACTTGTAATATAACCGCTACCCAACGCACATAAAAAGCCTAATTCTAGCGGCGTTAGCGAGCAAGCGGGAGCGTTAAATTCTGCTCCACTTGTAATCTGTCTTTACAACTCAACACACCACTGTCTCTGAGCTTGAATACTAGTGCATGGGCCCTAACAGTATATGTGCGTATACCGCTAAAAAGCTGTAACAACTTTTACTAGGAGCAATTTTGGCAATGGAAGTATATTTCAAAAATTTAAAATACAAACTCGGCAGCGCTGTTATGAGTCAGAAAGACGCTGACAAATAACCTTAAAGGGACATGAAACCCAAATTTTTTCTTTTGTGATTTAAAAAGAGTATTCCATTTTAAACAACTTTCTAATTTACTTCTATTATCTTATTTGCTTAATTCTCTTGACATACTTTGCTGAAAAGCATATCTAGATAGGCTCAGTAGCTGCTGATTGGTTGCTGCACATAGATGCCTTGTGTGATTGGCTCCCCCATGTCCATTGCTATTTCTTCAATAAAGGATATCTAAAGAATGAAGCAAATTAGATAATAGAAATAAATTGGAATGTTGTTTAAAATTGTATTCTCTCCTTGAATCATGAAAGAAAATATTTTGGTTTAGTGTCCCTTTAACCCCTTTAAGGACCAACGACGTACAGGGTACATCTTACCAAAAAATGTCCTTAATGACTAAGGACGTACCCTGTACGTCGTTGGTTCCTTCAAGCGGTGGAAGCGATCCTGATCGCTTCCAGCCGCTTTCCTGTTATTGAAGTGATGCCTCGATATTGAGGCATCCTGCAATAACAGTTTTTAGCATTCAGATGCAGAGAGAGCCACTCTGTGGCTCTCTCTGCATCGGACATTGATGGCCACGATCGTTGGTGGGTGGGAGCCGATGTGCGAGGCGGATAGGCAGCCATCGATGTTGGGTTGCCATCAGAGGGGGGCGGGATCACGTGCGGGGCCACCGGGGGCGCACATGGTGCGTGTGCACGGGGGGTGGGGCGGGCGCGTGCATGGGGCTGGAGCAGGTGGGAACCGCTACGCTATGGAACATTTTTTGGACACAAAGTGGGAGAGAGGAGGGAGGGGATTTTGATCTAAGGGATCTGGTAGGCGTTGGGGGGTTGGCTATTGAGGGGGGCAGCTACACTACAGAAAAAAAAAACATTATTCTTGGCAAACAGAGTACTGGCAGACAGCAGCCAGTACCCAAGATGGCACACATTAAGGTAGAGGGGGAGGGTTAGAGAGCTGTTTGGGGGGGGGGGGATCAGGGAGATTGAGGGCTAAGGGGGGATCCTACACAGCAGAATATGTAAATATGTGGGGGGATTAAAAAGATACCTTTTATTTTAGTACTGGCAGACTTTCTGCCAGTACTTAAGATAGCGGGAAAATTGTGGGGTGGGGGAGGGAATAGAGCTGTTTGAGAGGTATCAGGGGGTGTGATGTTTCAGATGGGAGGCTGATCTCTACACTAAAGCTAAAATTAACCCTGCAAGCTCCCTACAAGCTACCTAATTAACCCTTTCACTGCTGGGCATAATACAATTGTGGTGCGCAGCGGCATTTAGCAGCCTTCTAATTGCCAAAAAGCAACGCCAAAGCCATATATGTCTGCTATTTCTGAACAAAGGGGATCCCAGAGAAGCATTTACAACCATTTGTGCCATAATTGCACAAGCTGTTTGTAAATAATTTCAGTGAGAAACCTAAAGTTTATGAAAAAGTGAACGATTTATTTTATTTGATTGCATTTGGCAGTGAAATGGTAGCATGAAATATAAATGGGCCTAGATCAATACTTTGGGTTGTCTACTACACTACAGCTAAAATTAACCCTTCAAGCTCCCTAATTAACCCTTTCACTGCTGGGCATAATACACGTGTGGTGCGCAGTGGCATTTAGCAGCCTTCTAATTACCAAAAAGCAATGCCAAAGCCATAAAAGTCTGCTATTTCTGAACAAAGGGGATCCCAGAGAAACATTTTCAACCATTTGTGCCATAATTGCACAAGCTGTTTGTAAATAATTTAAGTGAGAAACGAGGCTCCACTTGTACTCTAACCCAATGGGGCCGATTTACTGCTGTAGCCGATCATGTCCGCAGTACATCGATAAATTGCACAAGCATTTCTAGAGGTGTAACAGCCTGTGAGTGTGGATCTTCTCTTTTGGGTTATCTTTTCGGCAGTAACGTAATCACATATCCAGCAATTGGAAGTATAACTACAACATCTTAACTTTATCACATATGTGGACTAGTACCTACAATTGACATTTCCTACAAGTTGCAATCGCATGCTATATAATCCTATACAATTTGCAAGCAAGGATTTTAACGAAGAAATCTCAACATGTATCCTTATTAAAGGACTTTACATTGTGCAAACTAGTCTGTCTATGAAAGAGATTGTATCTACTATCCACAACAAAAAGGCTATATACATCCTTGGACTCACTATATACAGTATATATTAGTCTTTTCGTATTAGCATAACAATTGACTATCAAGCTTATATCTGGTCATCATGCACAGGAGTGCTATACAGTTGCCATTATTTACAAATAAGGTGGAAACTGTTTATATTGTTTTTATTTGCCATTGTTGACATATAAGGTGGTAATTGTTTATATCGCTTAGATTTTATATTTATAAGATAAGTTAACATTTAGATGACCAGTCATATCATATGTTAGGTGAATATCACTATTTTATTTGATGCACTGTATAAGTGTATAGTATAATATATGAGATTTATTTATTTTATTTATTTCCTTTATAATAAATAATAGTTTTTTTCTATATATATATCGTTTAATTGTAGATACAATTAATTTTATACCATATCCCCCAGCTGTCAGCGCACGTATACAAACCTATCTTTAGTGAAATACTTGTACAATGCCACCCCCTGCACATTCGCAGCCAATCGGCCGCTAGCAGGAGGTGTCAATCAACCCGAACATATCCGATCGGGCTGATTGCTGTCTGCCGCCACAGAGGTGGCAGACGCGTTATGGAGCAGCGGTCCTATGAGCGCTGCTTCTTAACTTCCGCTTCAGGCGGACCTGAAGCGGAGTGGGTTGGAAGCAGCATCCGCTGCTTCATAAATTGACCCCTAAATCTTCTAAGCATTTGAAAATCAATATTTAACGTAGTATGCTTGTTTTAACTTAAATTCAGGAACATTTGAACATATATCTGCTGCTGCTGTTTTGAATTTTATTTGCTGGTTACTGTAATGTTTTTGTCCTCTGTCTGTGAAGTCATCTAGGTTGTGATTGAGAAAGTTGTTTATTTTGCTACCTTACTTCAAAGCACTTTTATATCTATTGAGTATTTGACAGTAAAATACTTTATTGATGAGTTGTTCCACTTAAGAATCTATTATAGAATGATTCCTTAAAGTTTACAAAAGGGACTCCCCCCCTCTAGTGAACATTAGTGATAGCTACAGTATATTACACAGGTAATGACTTTGCACTGTTTACAGAAAGGGGCTGAATCAGGGTAATCATTAGTTAAACATGAGCTTATTTTAGTAATATGTAACATTTCTCAAGTTTAATGTTTTTATTCTTTTTTTTTTTAACGGACCATTTTTAGTAGTATTGCAAAGCGGTTTGTATATGTCTATTTTATCTTCTAGCCAGCCAAGGACATACATAAGATTGTTTGGATAATTATGGGCACATAATAATCTTTGCTTGATTCTGTAGGTCAGACAGCTAGGCAGTTCTCTGCACATACACTATATTTATACATTTAACCTTATTGATATGTTTTTGTCATGTAAGAATATATTTTTCATATATTAAGGACTAGATTATAAATTGAGTGCAAAATATCGCTTCCGTGAGAGTGAGCTTCCATAGGATCCAATGGGAGCCTCGTTCTCATGCTGTAAGACACGACATGAGAACTAGCGCAGAGAAGGGGGTAAATTGTGCAGCAAAAATAAATATATATGTATACAAATATATACATATATATTTACGTGTTAATATGTGTATACACATATTAACCTTTTAACGCCGTTATGCCGTTCTATTCCGTCATATTTACACTGGGCTTTAAAGCCGTTATGACGGAATAGAACGTCATATCAAACGGCTGTCCTGAAGCCTTCTGCGCTTCAAGGACTTGATCGCGGTCTGGAGGGCGTTCCTAGGGTTGTAGGGACGCCCCCCAGATGCGATCCAATAATTGAAATCTCGCGATCGTATGCACGATCGCGTAGTTTCAATTTGTCTACATCGGAACAGGTGTACCGATGTAGACACTTTTACACTGTCACGAAAGGGTTAAAACCTAAATATATATGTATATAAGCATATACTGTACATATATATTTAAAGGGAGCACACAGTTTCCATAGACCGCTATCTAAGGGCAATTTTCAGTGCCCCACAACCGCACACTGTAGCCCCCAAAAACTGCTTAGTGCAGGGATTATTTTTTTTAAACGCTCTTATTTTTTATTTTAAAAAAGGCACACTACACTGTATTTTGGGGGAAATTGGGGCACATTTAAATAATTAACCAGAGGTCTAACCTCTTTTTGAGCTTGCGGTAGCAATAACCAGCCACTGGTAATGGCTGGTTATTTATTGTGTGCCTGTAAATGGGCAAATTTGCACGTTTACGGGCCTGCCATAAATTAGCGCTGCACTTGTAATCTAACCCTAAATGGGTAGTTTTAGCATTGAGTTGTTCTCATGGTTATTTATAATTGTGTTACTACACCTATATTTTAAATCCTAGGGGAACCTTTTACTCAAGAAGAAATTGAGGAAATGATATCTGCTGCTGTGGACCCTGATAAGAATATTGTCCCATATACAGAATATGCTTCAATGATGACAATAGAAGACTACTGAAGATGACTTCCCTTTGGCTCTGTTAAAAGCAACCAGTGACGAACGCATCACAACGTGGATGGATCCCTTACTTTTTACCCTGTTTGACTTATATATTGGTTATCCTGTATCAGTATTACATTATGAGGTTTAAAAACACAAACTCAGTATTAAAGAGATAACTGCAATGTAAACATATTGTTCTTATTTATATTTACTCTGAAATTTTTCAGCATGTTTTTAGCAGAACTCTATATAAAGTTAACAACTTTTAAACTTTTACCGCAGAACACAACATATTAAAGGGACATTCAACACTTCCCTTAACATTATTTGTGCTAGAAATATAAGAACCGAAGATCCGCCTGCAGTATATCCCTCCTGCCATGCCGCCTTGCTTCTGTAGTAATCACTTTCGGTAACTTGTGTAATACCGGGTAAATATGGCAGCCGGACTCCCCCCACCGTTATGTAGCTGCCTTCTTCTTCAAATCATCATCAAATCAGAATCCAGTCTTCGGACAATCTAAGGGATCTGGAAGGGGTTGGGGGTTGGTCTTGGTGGGGGGGGAAAGCTACACTACAGAAAAGGGAATTTTTTTTAAGAAAAGCCACATTTTGTACAAAACTGGGTACTGGCAGACAGCTGCCAGTACCCAAGATGGCGCCCATTAAGGCAGAGGGGAAGGGTTAGAGAGCTGTTTGGTGGGGGATCAGTGAGGTTGGGGTCTAAGGGGGGATCCTACACATCAGCATATGTAAATATGCTTCTTCTTTTGTTTTAAAAAAAAGGGCCAAATACCTTTTATTTTAGTACTGGCAGAGTTTCTGCCAGTACTTAAGATGGCGGGGACAATTGTGGGGTGGGGGAGGGAAGAGAGCTGTTTGGGAGGGATCAGGGGGTCTGATGTTTCAGGTGGGAGGCTGAGCTCTACACTAAAGATAAAATTAACCCTGCAAGCTCCCTACAAGCTACATAATTAACCCCTTCACTGCTAGCCATAATACACGTGTGATGCGCAGCGGCATTTAGAGGCCTTCTAATTACCAAAAAGCAATGCCAAAGCCATATATGTCTGCTATTTCTGAACAAAGGGGATCCCAGAGAAGCATTTACAACCATTTGTGCCATAATTGCACAAGCTGTTTGTAAATAATTTCAGTGAGAAACCTAAAATTGAGAAAAAATTTACATTTTTTTTAATTTGATCGCATTTGGCGGTGAAATGGTGGCATGAAATATACCAAAATTGGCCTAGATCAATACTTGGGGTTGTCTACTACACTACACTAAAGCTAAAACTACCCCAAAAAGCTCCCTACATGCTCCCTAATTAACCCCTTCACTGCTGGGCATAATACACGTGTGGTGCGCAGTGGCATTTAGCTGCCTTCTAATTACCAAAAAGCAACGCCAAAGTCATATATGTCTGCTATTTCTGAACAAAGGGGATCCCAGAGAAGCATTTACAACCATTTGTGCCATAATTGCACAAGCTGTTTGTAAATAATTTCAGTGAGAAACCTAAAATTGAGAAAAATTTTACGTTTTTTTTTAATTTGATCGCATTTGGCGGTGAAATGGTGGCATGAAATATACCAAAATTGGCCTAGATCAATACTTGGGGTTGTCTACTACACTACACTAAAGCTAAAACTACCCCAAAAAGCTCCCTACATGCTCCCTAATTAACCCCTTCACTGCTGGGCATAATACACGTGTGGTGCGCAGTGGCATTTAGCGGCCTTCTAATTACCAAAAAGCAACACCAAAGTCATATATGTCTGCTATTTCTGAACAAAGGGGATCCCAGAGAAGAATTTACAACCATTTATGCCATAATTGCACAAGCTGTTTGTAAATAATTTCAGTGAGAAACCAAAAGTTTGTGAAAAAATTTGTGAAAAGTGAACGATTTTTTGTATTTGATTGCATTTGGCGGTGAAATGGTGGCATGAAATATACCAAAATGGGCCTAGATCAATACTTTGGGTTGTCTACTAAAAAAAAATATATACATGTCAATGGATATTCAGAGATTCCTGAAAGATATCAGTGTTCTAATGTAACTAGCGCTAATTTTGAAAAGAAATGGTTTGGAAATAGCAAAGTGCTACTTGTATTTATGGCCCTATAGTTTACAAAAAAAGCAAAGAAGATGTAAACATTGGGTATTTCTAAACTCAGGACAAAATTTAGAAACTATTTAGCATGGGTGTTTTTTGGTGGTTGTAGATGTGTAACAGATTTTGGGGGTCAAAGTTAGAAAAAGTGTGTTTTTTTCCATTTTTTCCTCATATTTTATAATTTTTTTTATAGTAAATTATAAGATATGATGAAAATAATGGTATCTTTAGAAAGTCCATTTAATGGCGAGAAAAACGGTATATAATATGTGTGGGTACAGTAAATGAGTAAGAGGAAAATTACAGCTAAACACAAACATCTTAAAAATGTAAAAATAGCCTTGGTCCCAAACGGACAGAAAATGGAAAAGTGCTGTGGTCATTAAGGGGTTAAACAATCATGAAACCCAAAATATTTCTTTCATGATTCAGATAGAGTATATATTTTTAAACAACTTCATTTTACTTCTGTTACCAATTTTGCTTCATTCTCTTGGTATTCTTTATTGAAGAAAGCACTACTGGGAGCTAGCTGATACATGAATAAGCCAATGACAAGAGGCATATATGTGTAGCCACCAATCAGCGCAAGCTCTGCTTTCCTGAGCCTACCTAGGAATGCTTTTCAATCAAGGATATCAAGAAAACAAATCAAATTAAATAATAGAAGTAAATCTGGAAAGTTGTTTAAAATTGGATTCTTTATCTGAATCATGAAAGAAAAAAAAACTCATGTCCCTTTAAATAAGATGTAAGCTTTTTTTACATCCTCTAGTAAATATATTTGTATGCAAAATTGAAGCTCCAACCTGTTCGCCTGCTCAGAGGTGACGGACAGACATCACCGGAAATCAACCCGATAGAATACGATCGGGTTGATTGACACCCCCCGCTAGCTCTGCAGGGGGCGGCATTGCACTAGCAGTTCACAAGATGCGATGTGCGGCGGACATGGTTCGCTATAGCGGATCATGTCTGTCCGCACAATGATAAACTGACCCCATTTGGTCAGGTAGAAGAACCTCTGCTTGCCATAAAGAACATTAGAATAATACATGGAAGTGGCCTTCTAGTATAAAACAGGGATAGCCAACTGGCGACCCAGGAAAAAAAAAGAAAAGAACAGGACATTTTCCTGGACATTTTAGAAAATATACTATTGTGTGTTTAATTCCCATAAAAATGTATACGTTCCCCTTTAAGGCTTCAAAAGTATTGATCTGTAGACCCCATGGGGCCAATTTATCAATGTCTGTCCGACAGACATCGCTGAATGACAGACATCGCTGTTGGCATTTAACATTGCACATGCAGTTCTGGTGAACTGCTTGTTCAATGCCACCCCCTGCAGATTTGCGGCCGCTAGCAGGGGGTGTCAATCAACCCTGATCGTATAGGATCGGGCGGATTGCAGACCGCAGCCTCAGAGGCAGCGGACCAGTTATGGAGCAGCGGTCTTAAAGGGACAGTCTACCATAGAATTGTTATTGTTTTAAAATATAGATAATCCCTTTATTACCCATTCCCCAGTTTTGCACAACCAACACAGTTATATTAATATACTTTTTACCTCTGTGATTACCTTGTATCTAGGAACCTTCTTCCAGCCCCCTGATCACATGACTGTGACTGTTTATTATCTATTGTCTTAAATTTAGCATTGTATTGTGCTAGATCTTAAATAACCCCCTGTGCCTGAACACAGTGTTATCTATATGGCCCACATGTACTTTCTGTCTCTTTGTGTTGAAAAAATATTTAAAAAGCATGTGATAAGAGGCAGCCCTCAAAGGCTTAGACATTAGCATATGAGCCTACCTATGTTTAGTTTAAACTAAGAATACCAAGAGAAAAAAGCAAATTTGATGATAAAAGTAAATTGGAAAGTTGATTAAAATTAAAAGTCCTATCTGAATAATGAAAGTTTAATTTATACTAGACTGTCTCTTTAAAAAGGCTTGCGCGGAAACAGAGGCATTAAGCTCCATTCGGAGCTTGATAATTCGACCCCATGTGTTAGGAAGTTGGCCATCATTGGTCTAATGCATACTAGTGTTGTGTAAGCCAGGTTTTTTCCCACTTGAGCAAGTGTGAAATTATTTCACACTTGCTCAAGTGGGAAAAAACCTGGAAGGAAGGAATAAACAGGCATTCTTGCACACATTTATATTCAATATAAATGTGTGCAAGAATGCCTGTTTATTCCTTCCTTCATTTAACACCAAGATTGTCACTTCTACATGCCACTGATTTGTACATTCTTCTTAGCCTGTCTAGGTGTGCTCTTCTATAAACAATACAAAGTACATTTTGAAAGTTTTTTTTTTTCTTTTCATGTTATGGTCTATCTCATTATTGATAGTTTAATTTTGACTTTATGTCCCTTTAAGATCAGCAATTATAATAATTTCAATGACCAGAATCTTTATAATTTATATAATTTGTTACATACTTTTAATTGTCTCTACAACCTATATAAAATATTTAAAACTCAGCAAATTATTTAGCACGTTAGAGTTGGAGGATTCTCACCAGTTACAACTGTTAACCGTCAAAAGAAGTCTCATAACTAATTAAACAAAGTCCTCCTGTCTGCAATTAAAGTGTTCTCAGATTTAAAGTGACAGTCTACACAAAAAAATGTACTAACATAAATAGGTAGATTGACCCTATATCAGTCTGTGCATATTGTGGCCACATATTTCAACGATGATTATTTCAAACTTATTTTTAAATCTTTTCCGTAGTTTGGCCATTGCAAATGGCTGACAAACTGCTCCCCTCCTCCTACAGCTTTTTTTTTATTCTTGGCTCTTCCACCTGTACTGATAGGGTGATGATTTGTGGATGCGCAATTCAAGCAGCATCCATAAAAACCATAAGGGCAGGGGACATATTATCTAGAAGGACCGTTTTGCAAACAGGAACCAAGTGGAAACAACACAGACTCTAAAATCAGGCCTCAACTAATGAAAAGGGGACAATCAAAGAAGAGTGAAGAAGATCGGAATGACAAAGCTTACACTGAGAGGGAGAAAAAAATCAGAAGATAAAAACTGATCGTGGACATAGGATACACATATTAAACGCATAGAAAGCACAAACAAATCAAACAAATTGTTTTTTTTGTGAAGGGTACAGACAGGGAGGGAAAATATTTGCCTCCTGACTTAAATAAAATAAAGATTATTTAGGAACCAAGGTTATAATAATCCGAATTTTATTACAAGACAGGAGGCTTTCTATTTTGCATTTTTAACGCACAGAAACAAGATGATCGGATGAAAGTAAAAGCGAGAAAAGGTAATTGCAGAAGACCAATCATCTACTTTCTTGAAGCTGACCTCCAGCCATAAGAGCCCAATAAGCTACTGCCCCTCTGATGGAGTGGGCTTCAAAGGACAAGTCAATGCCAACTGCGAACATCAACCATCTGACCCAACGGGCTAGCGAGGGAGAAGAGACTGACTTTAAAGGGGAAACATAAGAAATTAAAAGCTGATCCTGCTAGGAGAAATGAGAACCCCCTGTTCTAGTAAAACTTAAGACAAAGTGCCACACAGAGCTGAGGGTCCTCAGAGAAAAGGAAAGGCCTTCCATGTCTAAAGTCTGAATATCTGAGACTCTACGTAAAGACACCAAACACAGGAGCATAGCTAGATTTTCAGTGAGCTATTTTAAGAAAAGAAGAACGTTAGAAGGCCAATCACGTAAAAAGTTAAGAATGACCAAGACGTCCCAAAGGCAAGAGTGGAGGCACTTTCAAATGGACAGCTTTTAAAATATGACACACCACTGGATATCTGCCCACAGGGGTTCCATACACTTGAAAATGACCCACTGAAATATCAGAACAAAAGAGATTAATGGTATGGTAAGCTTTTCCTCAAACAAAAAGTTCAGTCAGAAAGACAATTAAAGGAGGATGTGCCAAAAAGGAACCAGCCTCCCTATTATTGCACCATGCTGCTCCCAATAGTGCATAAAGATGGCACGCCCCCAACCAAAACTATGTCACTGGTCAGGCGTGTCCAGATGGAGGGCTCTGTGGTAAAGTGGCAGTATGGCATGGTGCCCTGAAGCTGTGGCGCTTCTCACTCAGGGCCCGATATTCAAAAACTCGCCAGCATGGAGAGAAATCCTGCAACATCTTTGGGATTTTTTTTAGACTTCATATTTTAATGTAGAAGTCTCTCCTTCACATCAAGAACCCTTCATAGTGAGATAAATATCTTATAAACTTAAATTCGTGCTTCTAACAATTTTTTAGGGGCCTCTCTGTACTGACGAGACATCTTGGATCATCTCACATGAGAAGTGAGCTTTTGAATATCAGGCCCTCAAAACTGAAAGGTTTAGGTTAAGAATGCAGCCACAAGCAGGTGACTGGAGCACCGGAATAGTATGCACTTGGTCAACTAGAGCGGTAAGAAGTGCCACAGCCACCAATGAAGTGTTAACAGGATACAACCAATATTGGCAAATAGATAAATTGTAGATGAAGTAAATAATAAGAGATAAAAGGAAATAATACCAGTTAGAAAAGAAATAATATGAGTTAGAAATTAAATAAGTAACAAGGATTATTTCTTAGGAAAGTTAACCACAAGGTAATATAAAAATACATAAAAGCATTATATAATAATCCAAAGACACAATTAAAGCACTTATATAGCAAAAAATAGGAGAATAAGGTATCTTAGTTGTGTTTCTGACAGTTTATTGTGCTGCTGCTTTCTGGTTGGTTCATACTTGTTACAAAGTTATAAAATATGAAGCCTCCTGTCTCTTAATAAAACTTGGTTTATATTCTGCATGACATACTATACCAATGGTGGCTCTGCACAACATACTGAATCAGTGGTGGCTCTGCATAATGAATAAAACAGTGGTGACAATATATAAAATGCACAAACCTGGAGGCAAGATGACCCGATTTCTTTTATACCTAGACTGACACTAGCATGTCTAACAGAAAAAATAATTATAATAATTATGCCAAGTATCTATACACTGAAATAGAACATGTTGTACTGAATAATGACAATGACCATTTGTACCCTTTAATGTATATGTATGCATGTAGAGTAGACAGATAATAGACATATGGTACTGCGCAATTATGTTTTCAGATAAATATATAAATATGAAGGTTGCTAAAGTTTTTCAGGGAGGGTAGGGGCTTTGCAGTGAGATATTTGAGCCAGACGCTTCCAGCTGTTCTGGCTGACCTGCACTCTTTATATTTCAGGGTAGTCCCCTCACATTCTAGCCATTATACCACCACATATGGCCTCTACTATGAAGCCGAAGTTAGGCAGCAAAATATATATATATACAGATTTGAAAAAAAATTATGCCATGCACCAAATTTATGCCCTCCTTGCTGAAATGCCCTAAGGTGATCGACTAGTTTGCCTCAATTGTAGCACCGGCCCTGATGGAAGACACCTGGCCACTCACATGGGCAATCCTCTTTTTATAGAATTCCCTGAGGGGAGGTCCTAGAAAGTGCTTTGTGCTTTTTAGAGTCTTAGCCATAGTGAAAACAAACAAAAAAAAGTGTGAAGCCAATACCAAGCATCGGATTTGCGGTGCTGCCATGTAGGAGGGAGGCGCATTGTTGGAAGGGGGAGGGAGGGGGGTAATGCCACACTATGGAAAACTTTTTTTTGGTGATGGAGGGGGATGGATGGAGGAGGGAGGTGGTCCCCAGTGATAATCATTGGGGTAGCCGCTAAGATGGTAGCTAATAGATAGAGAGGGGAGGGTTAGAGAGCTGTTTGGGGAGATCAGGGAGTTGAAATTAAAAAAATGTATATATATTTAAAAAAAAAAAAAATATCCCTTAACTGCATACTGGCAGACTATTTGCCAGTACCTATGATGGAGGTGACCAGTGGGGTGGTGAGGGATAGAAGAGAGCAGAGCTGTTTGGAAAGGAATCAGAGGGTGGGAAGTGTTAAGAGGGAGGGAAATCTCTACACTACGGTTACAATTAACCTTCAAGCTACATGCCGGGAATTTCAGAAGTGTGGTGCGCAGCTGCAATTAGCAGCCTTCTAATTATCAAAAAGCAACGCCAAAGCCATATATGTATGCTGCTTCTGAACAAAGGGGATCCCAGAGAAGCTTTTACAATCATTTGTATCATGATCGCACAAGCGGTATGTAAATAATTTCAGTGATAAAACCAAAGTTTGTGAAAAAGTTAATGATTTTTTTAATATGATCCCATTTGGCGGTGAAACAGTGGCATGAAATACAATACCAATTCCGAAAAAGCTGGGACAGTATGGACAAACAAACAAACAAAAAGAGTCATTTGAAAATTCAATTCACCCTGTACTATATTGAAAACACACTATTAACACATTATTTGATGTTTTACTTTGTGAATTTAAAGTATTTTTGAAAATATACACTCATTTCAAAACTGGTGACTGCAACACACTCCAAAAAAGTTGGGAGACGGGCAATTTAGGACTAATAGCGATGTGACAAGTTGAAATAAGAAGGTGATGTGAAACAGGTGAGGCATTAGTGTAATCATAGTATATAAGGAGCCTCCAAAAAAATAGATCGAGGCTTGCCAATCTGCCAACAGATGCATCAGCGAATAATCGAACACCTTGAGTTCCCCAAAGACAAATTGGTAGGATTTTGGGCATTTCAACTTCTACAGTGCACAATATATAATATATAAAAAGATTCAAGGTGCATAAAGGCCAAGGCCAAAAACCACTTCTGAATGCCCGTGATCTCAGATCCCTCAGACGTCACTGTCTCAAAAACTGTCATGAGTCTGTAATGGATATCCTGACATGGGCTCGGGAATACTTTGGTAAACCTTTGTGTGACAGACCCTTCTGTCAGGACTGAAGGAGTTAATTGTGTTTAGCTAAGAAACTAATTTCTAAAGACAGAGTTGCTGGCTCCAGCTATAATCTAATTAGTGCTAAGCATTCTATTGTTTGATCACCTCCAGAGAGAAAACGCCTAAGTGATAAGAAGGTCCAAGAGTGTCTTGTGGTTGAAGTGTTTAAGTAATATAATTCTATTGTATCATGTCAAAGGGCTTGTTCCCTCCATGTAATGTACAACAGCCTTTCAACCCCCATCTGAGGGGGGGGGTCAAACCTGTATAAATACTAGGCATCTAGCCTTTAATAAATGTCATTCTGTTTTAAACCTGAAAACTGGCTTGGTTGTGAATTGCTGATTCCCTATGCAGGACATTGTTCATCTGGTATTAACCTTGGTATCCTGTTGGTACCGTAACAATTGGTGGCAAGCGACGGGATGAACCTTATCGCCCAGAAGAGCAACTACACAAGCCAGTAACCTCAGGAAGAGGGGGATTATTACAATACTGACTAAGATGGAAAGAGTACCAGGGACAGAAGGAACCAATGGGCCCAGCATATCAGATAGAACCCCTGAAGAAGCAAGCTTTGATCGGGCGGTTAAAATAAGACTGGCACATTATGGCCCCAACCCATCTGCGGAAATTATTGACCGGGTCATAGCAGCTGTGGAGGCCAACCTACTTCGCCAAAGCAGCGCTGCAGCAGCCCAAGTGGAAAAGAGAAAAGTAAATTTTGCAGCTTTTAAAAACTTCCTGGAAACAGAAGGAGAGATTGATGGGTTCCTTGCGGATTTTGAGAGGCAATGTGCACTACACAAGGTACCCGCAGAGGACTGGGTCACGATATTATCCGGAAAATTATCCGGCCGGGCCAGTGAGGCTTTTCGGGCCATTCCAGATGAGGAGGTTGGGGATTATAATACTGTGAAAGAGGCTCTGCTCTCCAGGTATGCGGTTACACCGGAGGCATACCGGAGGCGGTTCAGAGACACTGTTAAATTAGCTGGTGATTCCTACGTTGAGTGGGCATGTAAGGTGCACCGCACAGCAGCTCACTGGATAGCGGGGTGCCAAGCCGTATCTGGGGAAGAGGTGCTGCAGCTATTCCTGTTGGAACATTGCTTTGACAAGTTATCAGCAGGAGTTAGAGAGTGGGTTCGGGACCGTAAACCCTCCACCCTGCATGAAGCTGCTCGCCTGGCAGATGAGTATATGGATGCCCGCAAACTGGACACTGCTACCACTAAGCCCCCTGCTAGAGTGGAGTACAGACCCCCAGTCACCCCAGCAGCTGCCAGTTACCAACCCCCGGCGCACCGCTATACCACACGGCCTCCGGCCACGAACTACCCTCAGAGAGCCCGGTTCAATTCACGGTGCTACTCACAGCCTATTTGGTGCTTTGGATGTAAGCAACTAGGGCACAAAAGACCAGAGTGTCCCCTAAATGCAGCGAACCAAGCACAGTCCTGGAGAAGACCCGCCGGCGGAATCCCACGTAACTCTCAGCCTGCGGCCCGCTACGTAGAGGCGCAAGAATGCTGGAGCATCCTACATGAGGCAGACCTTGTGCAAGCTGCCCACCGGAATAACCGGCAACTGGTTAAAGTGAATGGGAAGAAGGTCAGTGGTCTACGGGATACTGGTGCTACCATGACCTTGCTTCAAAAGAACTTGGTGTCTGAGAAACAGTACACTGGAGACACTGTGGCTGTGAGGGTAGCAGGGGGCGATGTGCTCAGCCTACCTGTTGCCAGGGTACATTTGGATTGGGGAGTGGGCGCTAGACCTGTGAATGTGGGGGTCAAGAAGGACTTACCTGCTGATGTTCTTCTTGGAAATGACTTGGCTCCCCTTGTTTCTGCCTATGCTCCCATGGGTCCCGCTGATGTTAACCCTGTGACTACCCGTGCTCAGATCCGTGCAGCAGAGACTGACCCCCCTGCTGCTAAGCCCCAGGACGCTGAGCTCAGTAAATCTCTATCCGCTATTGATATGTGGAGGTCCCGTTACAATGCGCTGATGAAGGAGAAGAGGAGCGCAGAGGAAAAAGCACGTTTAGAACGTGAATCTCTGCTAGACAAGCTGCACCGACAGACTGCAGAAAACACCAGCTTGAGAGTGGGACATGAAACCTTAAAGACAAACTTAGCGACACTTGAGGAGAAGCTGACGCTGGCTCATAGTGAGGTGCAGCAACTCAAGGGCACCCTATGTCAGTATGAAGGGATTGTGGATACCTATAAAGAGCAGGTACAGAAAACTCGTAAAGAAGCTGATGGGATTTTGAAGGACTGTTTAGCCCTAGTCTGGGCACTGAGGAAGTTGAACCCTTCTTTGTATGGACAGGAATTCTCTCTCATAACGGGAATACAGATGGATTGTCCTGGCAAACTGACATGCCTACCACCTCCTAGTCCGGTCATCCCCAGGTTGACCCGCCAAAGGGTCAAGCCGGGTCTGCCGGAGTGTTCCACAACGGGGGAGATATGTGACAGACCCTTCTGTCAGGACTGAAGGAGTTAATTGTGTTTAGCTAAGAAACTAATTTCTAAAGACAGAGTTGCTGGCTCCAGCTATAATCTAATTAGTGCTAAGCATTCTATTGTTTGATCACCTCCAGAGAGAAAACGCCTAAGTGATAAGAAGGTCCAAGAGTGTCTTGTGGTTGAAGTGTTTAAGTAATATAATTCTATTGTATCATGTCAAAGGGCTTGTTCCCTCCATGTAATGTACAACAGCCTTTCAACCCCCATCTGAGGGGGGGGTCAAACCTGTATAAATACTAGGCATCTAGCCTTTAATAAATGTCATTCTGTTTTAAACCTGAAAACTGGCTTGGTTGTGAATTGCTGATTCCCTATGCAGGACATTGTTCATCTGGTATTAACCTTGGTATCCTGTTGGTACCGTAACACTTTGTCAGTCAACACCATTCGCCACTGCATCCACAGATGCAATATAAAGGCTTTACTACGCAAAGCAGAAGCCATACATCAACACTGTCCAGAAGTGCTGCCAACTTCTCTGGGGTTGGTCTCATCTGAGATGGACAGTAGCATAGTTTTTGGAAAAAATAGCCATCGTTTTCTACGGGCCAAAGAGGAAAAGGACCATCCAAACTGTTATCAGCGTCAGGACCAAAAGCCACTGTCTGTCATGGTATGGGGGTGTAACTTGAATTCAAAGCAGGGATAGGATATATCACTCCACTCCTCACACTGAGAAGGCTTACCAAGCCTACTATAAACAAAGAAATGTTCAAATCTCCAGTCAATTAAAGGGACCTTTAATTCTCTGGAGATTTGGACATTTCTATGGTATGGGGTCAGCTCCCATGGCATGGGTAACTTGCACATCTGTGAGGGCACCATTAATGCAGAAATTAATTAAATGCCGTCGATAATTTACATAGGGAAAATGACCAGGAGGGTACATGACAGGATCAATGAAAATCGATCTAATATAAGGTGGAAGTATAGGGATGCCCCTGTGTCCACATATTTTGTGGAGGCAGGTCACTCTAGTAGCCAGCTACGCTGGCAGATAATAGATAGTGTTAAAAAACCTACGGCTAGATTACGAGTTTTGCGTTAGGCTTAAAAAGCAGCGTTAGCCAGTCCTAATGATGCTTTTTAACGCCCACTGGTATTACGAGTCTTGCAGGTACAGGTGCTCCACTCACTTTTTTGGCGAGACTTGGAAATACCGCAAATCCACTTACGTAAATTGCGTATACTCTTTTTTCAATGGGACTTGCATAGCACCGGTATTACGAGTCTGCCAAAAAGTGAGCGGTAGACCCTCTCCTTCAAGACTGGTACCGCATTTTAAAGTCAGTAGTTAAAAGTTTTACACTACAATGCTGTAGCATAAAACTCTTAACTAAAGTGCTAAAAAGTACACTAATACCCATAAACTACCTATTAACCCCTAAACTGTGGCCCTCCCACATCGCAAACACTAAAAGAAAAATTTTAACCCCTAATCTGCCAAACCGGACATTGCCGCCACTATAATAAATATATTAACCCCTAAACCGACGCACTCCCGCCTCACAAATACTAGTTAAATATTATTAACCCCTAATCTACCGCCCCCAACGTCGCTGCCACTATATTAAAGTTATTAACCCCTAAACCTAAGTCTACCCCTAAACCTAACACCCCCTTACTTAAATATAATTAAAATAAATTGAAATAAATATTCCTATCATTAACTAAATTATTCCTATTTAAAACTAAATACTTACCTGTAAAATAAACCCTAAGCTAGCTACAATATAACTAATAGTTACATTGTAGCTATTTTAGGATTTATTTTTATTTTACAGGCAAGTTTGTATTTATTTTAACTAGGTAGAATAGTTATTAAGTAGTTATTAACTATTTAATAACTACCTAGCTAAAATAAATACAAAAGTACCTGTAAAATAAAACCTAACCTAAGTTACAATTACACCTAACACTACACTATAATTAAATAAATTAACTAAATTAAATACAATTAAATAAATTACATACAATTACCTAAATTAAATTAAATTATCTAAAGTACAAAAAAACACACTAAATTACAGAAAATAATAAACAAATTACAGAAATTTAAACTAATTACACCTAATCTAATAGCCCTATTAAAATAAAAAAAGTCCCCCTAAAATAATAAAAAAAAAACTAGCCTAAACTAAACTACCAAAAGCCCTTAAAAGGGCCTTTTGCGGGGCATTGCCCCAAAGTAATCAGCTCTTTTGCCTGTAAAAAAAAATACAAACAAACCCCCCAACAGTAAAACCCACCACCCACACAACCAACTCCTCAAATAAAATGCTAACTAAAAAAACCTAAGCTCCCCATTGCCCTGAAAAGGGCATTTGGATGGGCATTGCCCTTAAATGGGCAGTTAGCTCTTTTGCAGCCCAAAGCCCTAACCTAAAAATAAAAACCACCCAATACACCCTTAAAAAAACCTAACACTAACCCCCTGAAGATCGACTTACCGGGAGACATCTTCATCCAAGCCAGGCGAAGTGGTCCTCCAGACGGGAAGAAGTCTTTATCCAAGCCGGGCAGAAGTGGTCCTCCAGACGGCAGAAGTCTTCATCCAGGCGGCATCTTCATCAAGGCGGCATCTTCTATCTTCATCCACCCGGCGCGGAGCAGGTCCATCTTCAAGACATCCGACGTGGAGCATCCTCTTCGGACGACGACTACCCAACAAATGAAGGTACCTTTAAGTGACGTCATCCAAGATGGCATCCCTTAGATTCCGATTGGCTGATAGAATTCTATTAGCCAATCGGAATTAAGGTAGAAAAAAATCCTATTGGCTGATGCAATCAGTCAATAGGATTGAACTTCAATCCTATTGGCTGATTGGAACAGCCAATAGGATTGAGCTTGCATTCTATTGGCTGTTCCAATCAACCAATAGGATTGAAGTTCAATCCTATTGGCTGATTGCATCAGCCAATAGGATTTTTTCTACCTTAATTCCGATTGGCTGATAGAATTCTATCAGCCAATTGGAATCTAAGGGACGCCATGCTGGATGACGTCACTTAAAGGAACCTTCATTCGTCGGGTAGTCGTCGGCCGAAGAGGATGCTCCGCGTCTGATGTCTTGAAGATGGACCCGCTCCGCGCCGGATGGATGAAGATAGAAGATGCCGTCTGGAGGACCACTTCTGCCCAGCTTGGATGAAGACTTCTGCCTGTCTGGAGGACCACTTCACCCGGCTTGGATGAAGATGTCTCCCGGTAAGTCGATCTTTGGGCTGCAAAAGAGCTAACTGCCCTTTTAAGGGCAATGCCCATCCAAATGCCCTTTTCAAAGCAATGGGGAGCTTAGGTTTTTTTAGTTAGTATTTTTTGGGGGGGGTTGGTTGTGTGGGTGGTGGGTTTTACTGTTGGGGGGGGTTGTTTGTATTTTTTTTTACCGGTAAAAGAGCTGATTACTTTGGGGCAATGCCCCGCAAAAGGCCCTTTCAAGGGCTATTGGTAGTTTAGTTTAGGCTAGGGTTTTTTTATTTTGGGGGGGCTTTTTTTATTTGATAGGGCTATTAGATTTGGTGTAATTAGTTTAAATTTCTGTAATTTGTTTATTATTTTCTGTAATTTAGTGTTTGTTTTTTTTGTACTTTAGCTAATTTAATTTAATTTAGGTTATTGTATTTAATTTAGTTAATTGTATTTAATTTATGTAATTTATTTAATTGTAGTGTAGTGTTAGGTGTTATTGTAACTTAGGTTAGGTACGGGTACTTTTGTATTTATTTTAGCTAGGTAGTTATTAAATAGTTAATAACTATTTAATAACTATTCTACCTAGTTAAAATAAATACAAACTTGCCTGTAAAATAAAAATAAACCCTAAGCTAGCTACAATGTAACTATTAGTCATATTGTAGCTATCTTAGGGTTTATTTTATAGGTAAGTATTTAGTTTTAAATAGGAATAATGTAGTTAATGATAGTAATTTTATTTATATTTATTTAAATTAGATTTAAGTTAGGGGGTGTTAGGGTTAGACTTAGGTTTAGGGGTTAATACATTTAATGTAGTGGTGGCGACGTTGGGGATGGCAGATTAGGGGTTAATAACATAATTTAGGTGGCGGCGGTGTGGGGGGGCAGATTATGGGTTAATAACATAATGTAGGTGGTGGCGGTGTAGGGGGGGCAGATTAGGGGTTAATAATATAATGTAGGTGGCGGCGATTTAGGGGGGGCAGATTAGGAGTTAATAAGTATAATGTAGGTGGGGGCGGTGTGGGGGCAGCAGATTAGGGGTTAATAAGTATAATGTAGGTGGCGGCGATGTTGGGGCAGCAGATTAGGGGTGTTTAGACTCTGGGTTTATGTTAGGGTGTTAGGTGTAAACGTAAGTTTATTCTCCCATAGGAATCAATGGGATATCGGGCAGCAGCGAACATAAGCTTTTGCTGCTTTCAGACTCCCATTGATTCCTATGGCATCCGCCACCTCCAGGGCGGCGGATTGAAAACCAGGTATGCTGGGCTGGAATAGTGCCGAGCGTACCTGGTAGAAATTTGTTAACTAGCAAAAGTAGTCAGATAGTGCCGAATTTGCATTCGGAACATCTGTAATGACGTAAGCATCTATCTGTGTCGGACTTTGACCGGCGGATCGTATGTTATGTCACAAAATTCTACTTTTGCCAGTCTGTAGGGTTTGATAAATAAGGGGAATCAGGCTCGCCACAATTATGCTGCGGAATTCCAGTGTATTTGCGGTTGACGGCTTGATAAATAGGCCCCATTGTGTTGTATAGAGCATTGTAACTTTTTTATAGGTAACCAAATGAAGTGTTTTATAATTATGGACCACTAGAGGTCACTATGCAATGCTGGTACTAGTAGTATAGGATATATATGGTTTTGTAATGGATAACAATTGTTGATTAAAGGGACATTATACACTCATTTTTTCTTTGCATGCAGTTATATGAAAATGAGTGTATACTGTCCCTTTAATGGATGTGCATATAAGGCATACACACAGGTGTATTTACAAAGCATTATTAAGGGGAATTAACCTGAAACGTTGCTTGTAATATTTTATGACCCTTATGTTCCAATAAAGGCTGTTTTTATATTTTTGGTGTTGTGGAATACTTTGGGGTGCCTGCAGTAACCCATTTCCAGTGTGCACAAGATAAGGGTGTTGAAGTGCTGTGTCTATTGGTGTTGGTATATAACTGCCTGCAGTCCTGACCTGTCTCCGATTGAGAATGTGTGGCGCATTTTGAAGCACAAAATAAGGCAATGAAGGCCCCATACAGTTGTGCAGCTGAAGACATGCATAATGAATGGGGGAAAATTGGGCTTGCTAAACTTAACTAACTGGTGTCTTCAGTGCCCAAATTCTTAATAAGTGTTATTAAAAGAAAAGGTGATGTTACACAGTGGTAAACAGTCGACTGTCCCATCTTTTTTGGAGTGTTTTGCAGTCATCATATTTGAAATGAGTGTATATTTTCAAAAATACATTAAATTCACAAAGTAAAACATAAAATAATGTGTAAATAATGTGTTTTCAATATAGTACAGGGTGAATTGAATTTCAAATTACTATTTTTGTTTTTTTTTGCATTTTCCATACAGTCCCAACTTTTTCGGAATTGGGGTTGTACACCAAAATGGGCCTAGATCAATACCTTGGGTTTTCTACAATATATATATATATATTTATGTATAGAAAACATACAGAACGCAGTCGCTGGGTTTCAGACAAACTTCAATAGTTCTTTATTCTGGTGATGTATAAATATATATATATATATATACACACATATATATATATTTATATATACTGTGTGTGTGTGTGTGTGTATATATATATATATATATACAGTATATATATATACAGTATATATATATATATATATATATATATATATATATATATATATACAGGTGGCCCTTGTTTTACAATGGTTCAATTTACACTGTTTCAAAATAACAACCTTTTTTTCCAGTCATGTGACTGCTATTGAAAAGCATTGAGAAGCAGTGCATTTATTAAAATATCCAGTAGGTGGAGCTGTCCACTTGTGTTGCAGCAAAGCCAAGCAAGCTGAAATTAATCAGTTTAACCAGACCTGAGCTATCGAGCAGATTTCAAAGGAACAAGATCTTCCTGTCTATAAATCAGTCCAGATTGGAAAGCATAGAAAGAACTGTTTGCAGAAACAATGCAAGTGAAATCTGTGTTGTGTGATTATTTGATACTGTTTATAATGCTGTTTAGCATTTAAAGTCTTAATTTCAAAGCTTTAAAAATAATGTATTAGGTGTTACTTATGACAATTTTGGGAGGGGCCTGGAACCTATCTCCCTCACTTCCCATTGACTTACATTATAAACTGGGTTTCAATTTACAACGGTTTCGATTTACAACCATTCCTTCTGGAACCTAACCCCGGCGTAAACTGAGGGCTACCTGTATATATATATATATATATATATATATATATATATATATATATATAGTTTTGATAGGTAAATAAAAAACAAGGCTCTGATGCTCCATAACCTGCCCGCCTGCTCTGAGGCGGCGGACAGACATTGCCAGAAATCAACCCGATCGAATACGATTGAGTTGATTGACACCCTCTGCTAGAGGCCGATTGGCTGCGATCTGCAGGGGGCGGCGTTGCACCAGCAGTTCACAAGTACTGCTGGTGCAATGATAAATGCAGAGAGCGTATGCTGTTGTGATTTATCGATAGTGCAGTGGACATGATCCGCAATATCAGATCATGTCCGCTCGCACAATGATAATTCGGCCCCTAAAAGTTCTCCGGTCTTTAGGGCAAGTTTTTTTTCTGTAATTCATGGTCCTCAAGGGTTTAATTACAGTCTTGGTGATATAAATGTTTCCTGTGGACAAATTTAGGTTGCCTATCTCTGCTTTATATATTATTTATTATTTAATATGTTCATAACAGCTACTAATTTGACTAAGCTGTGTGTCATTATAAAGCTATTATGAAATTTTGAATTAAAAACCATGGACTGTGTAATTTCTAACAAACAAACAAACAGAGTGCAACTCCAGTTCAGTAGAATTTAATTATTAAAATCAGTGCAAATCTTACAAGCACTAACATTAAAAACAGAGGCTTTAGGTGTCCATAATAAATACCAGCTCTCAGTAGTCCTGTTGTCTGCTTACTACTACTAGTAAACACGTGGGTCCATCCTTACACATATATGTAATATTTTCTACTGCCCTAGGCATAGGTCTAGTTTCAATTTTGTAGATATGTGCTTGCATATATTCTTATATGTCAATACATACTGATATTTCCATAAGAACATAAGTGCAACTACATTTTTTAACATTTTTTTCTGCATTGAAACAATTATTTGCAAGTTGTAAAATGTCATGGAACTATAGGCCTCAAAATGCAAATTTTTCCTCTTTTATATCTAGTTGAGCCGGGTGTAATTTTTTTTTTAATGTATCAACAGCCTCCGACAGTATATTAATGGTTTGCACTTTGATTGGAAACCTGGTGTAAATTAGTGCTTAACGGCGTCTAAAACTTTCTATGGGCCACAAAAATATTTTTGTCAGCTGGACCCCGATATTGTGGTATAATGCGCCATCGGAAGCAGTCGATACATGAAGTTTGGCCTTAAATAATGTATACACATCTAGTGCAGCTTTAGAAAAATATATTAGACAACTCAGAGTTTTTTTATATTTGGGGGATTTTATACATTTGGTCCTGTGGTCCATTTGATTAGCAATATCTGCCAGAATATGGGGTCATATTTTTTATTTTTTTTTTTACACACAAACTCCCACAATATGGCATTTTTATTGTGAATATTGTCACTGCAGACAAATTCCTCAATATTTGTGTAGCTACAACTCCTGAGTTTGCCAGTACCCCACGTGTATAGGTTTATCTACTTTTTGTAAAGTTATAGGGCCAAATTAGGAACCTGTTTTCAAAGCAGGATTTTTTAAAGATGAATTTATTGTGCCCATGTTGCATTTAGAGGAGTATAGTAGCCCACAAGCTTAAGATACCTCCATAATACATACTATATTCAAATGTAGACACCCTAGGGAATCTGAAAGTGAGCATTTCCAGCTTTTATGAACCAACATCTCATCACCAATTTCTTCCAAAATTTGCAGTAAAAAAAAATCTGCGTTTTTCACACACAAGTTGCATTTTCATTCTGAATATTGAAATCCTGATGTGTGCCACTGCAGACAAATTCCTCAGTATGTGTTCAGCTACATCTCCTGAGTCTTCCATTACCCCACATGTATAGGTTTGTCAGATATTGGTGGTTACATGGTTAAATAAGGGCCATCTCAGCCATGTTTCTCTGGACACTTATGAGTTACACATGCTGCAGGGTAAGCAGGGAGAAACATGTATTGTGATATCCAGAGGCATAATACATGTTCCGCCCTGCTTACCCTGCAGCGTGTCCAGGAAAACATAGGTTAAATTAGGGACCAGAGTTTTCATTTTTTAAACTTGAAATTTTGAAGCTGGCCTCTCTGTGATATTGGTGAATTTATAGGCGCTCAAAAATACCAAATACACCCACATAAATAATCAATTCTGTTAATGTAATGAAATATCTAAGTTTATGTCCGCTATTCTCGGTAATGAGAAAAGGAGATAGGAAAAGATTAGAGGTGATATTTGTATGGTTAACAGTAAGTAGTTATCGCCAATATCTCCAAAATTGGTCCGTTTCTGAGTACTAAAACTACTAAACAGCTCATCTACTCCCTGGTAATTTCACGACTTGACTACTGTAATAACCTACTAACTGGCCTCCCTCTCTCCCACCTCTCCCCTGTTCAATCCATCCTAAATGCCTCTGCTAGGCTAATCCACCTCTCCCGATGCTCTGTAGCTGCTGCACCTCTCTGCGAGTCCCTTCACTAGCTCCCCATTCACAGCAGAATTAAATTCAAAATTCTCACCCTGACCTACAAAGCCCTCACCAATGCACCCCCCCCTACCTGTCCTCACTCATCAACAAATATACTCCAGCCCGCCTTCTAAGATCCAACAATGACCTGCTACTTGCATCTTCTACCATTACCTCCTCCCATGCTAGACTACAGGACTTCTTTCGTGCGGCACCAACCATCTGGAGCGCACTTCCTCAAGCTGTCAGACTTTCCCCTAACTTTTCCTCCTTTAAACGCTCCCTAGAGACCTTTTTGTTCAGGGAAGCCTATCTCCAAATCACAAATGAATTTCACTTGCCTAATAGCAGTACCCACCTGCTGTTTCTCACCCTTCTACCCATTTAGATTGTAAGTTTTCATGGTAACAGAGCCCACAGACTCTATGAGTAAGGGGAAACCCGAAACGTGTCCTTTTCCAGGTATGTGTGTTGCTCTTATTTGTTTTCAAATCTTAGTTTTACCTAATAAAGTTGGTTTTGTTTTTAGAGCCGTTCTAGTTTTTTAACTTGAATTGTTGCTATTTTAAACCAGCTATTGGGCTCTTTAAACAACAGTCAAGACGCTGAAATCCTCACAAGAACCGGAAGTACTGGATTTGATCGGTCTGTATATGGGGAACTGCAGAGAAGGTTTGACGGAGCATATAAAACACTGTTGAAGTGTGATCCTCACAGAGGTTTTGCGGTCGAACTCCTGTACACCGGATCATTGCCTAGGAAGATACCATAAGTGGACTACCCTTACGCTTATTACATAGGCATTTGTGTTACTCTACCAGCTGGGTATTGGAAACCGGTGTATTGATTTATAGTGAGGCAGGACTAGTGCTGTAATGCTATTGTTGCTGTTGAATAGATATCATAACTGCAGTTTTAGATATATAGCGTGCACAGAGTGGTTAGAAAAACAGCTTACTGCAATACTTAGGTGCAGGGATCTTACTGAAAGAAGCTGGATGGAAGCACTTTCAGAGATAGCCTGGCTGAATCATGTCTGCAAACGGAGGTGAGAGAGAGGTGGCTCTTGTAGGTGACTTCAGCGGCACTGTGCGGGTAAGAGAAAGCTCCGGCTTCCAGAGATCTGGTTTAAGTAAGAACAGCCAAAGAGGGGAAATAGCGATGGAAAGGTTGCCGGTCTGTAAAGACTTAGGAGAGTCTTTCAGACACCAAAAAGCCGCTAATGTTAATGCACTATGACTGATCTCCGTAGCAACTCGAGGGTTGCAGGTTCGATACCCGGCGAGGTCCACTCAGCCTTTCACCCTTCCGAGGTCGATAAAATGAGCAGCTCCTTGAGACCCTTATGGGTGATTAGCTGCGCTTTACAAGTACCCAATACATACAAAAAGGAATTTGAGACAGGCTTGGGAGGAAACCCACACGGAGTAGGAGACTTGCTCAGGGAGAGACAAAATCTCACAGAGCTAGTGCAATACCAAGCAATGCTTTTGCGTAGGAACCTGCTATTTATTGGTCTAAAGGTAACACGGAGATAACACCCACTTAAAGGTACAGTACATAAGAAGCAAAGGATTAAAGGAACAGATGTTACAGTTAACTGGAGTTCATTTATTTTCTTCATCTGTTTCTTTCACATTTCTTAGAAATGTTTAATAGGTGGTGCTTTGTATGGCTCTGTGTCTGATATTGTGACTCTGTGTCTGATATTGGGGTATTTTACATTTGAAAAACAAAAAACTTAAAGGAAGCTTTCATTTTTTGTTAACTCAAATATCCAAGCTTTGCTCTAAATAGTTTACAAGGGTGTGGTAGACTCTGAAACAATTATTAATACAGAGACCAGGCAAAGAAGGACAGAAAAGACAGTGATAAATAGATAGATAGATAGATAGATAGATAGATAGATAGATAGATAGATAGCTATTACCTTCTGGCTCTGCAGCACTTTTGGGGGCTTGTTTGCGTGCAGTGTGAGGAATCTTTCTTGGCAAAAAAATCCAAGCTGGCAGCACCACTGGTATTTTGAAAAATCACTTTATTTCTTCACAAAGGAGCAGGTACAAACCACAAATGGACTACGCTTTGGGCAACATGCCCTTATTCATGGAACTAACCCTTAGTGTGCACACTTGGATTTGCTCATGTGCTGGATATATTGAGGAATCCTACTTTGGAAATGACTTGCAGAAAGTCTGATGATGTTCTCACTTTTGCTTGGGCTGCACCAGATGTTGGGGAAATCCTCTTTTGGGGCGAGATTACATATGCGGCACAAGCTTCAGCGTAACTGCTGAAACCTACGCCGCCCGAAATTTCACCTCGCACATCGGGGAATCACATATACGGCTACGGCAGTTCATAAAGTGCTGTAAGTTGGATAAACTAGCGATGTCCAGAAATGTGCATAAATACAAATTTCTGGAGTTGTCAGTGACTTACGGAACTTTAGAAACTACCGATGCCTAAAAAAATAAAAAAATATAAAATCTCCCGTAATAGTCTAACCCGCCTCCCAAAAATAAACCTGACACGTAAAACTCCATATCCACAATCCCCCCACATTGCAACTAATAATAAATGTATTTACCCCTAAACTGACAATCCCCCACAACGCAATATGCCTAATTAAACTATTAACCCCTAATCCGCCATTCACCCACATTGCAATCTACCTAATAAATGTATTAACCCCTAATCCGCCATTCACCCACATCGCAATCTACTTAGTAAAAGTATTAACCCTTAAATCTGCCAACACCAAAATTGCAAACTACCTAATTAATGTATTAACCCCTAATCCACCATTAACCCACATCGCAACAAACCTTATAAATCAATTAAACGCTAATCCGCCAAACCCCCACAACGCAAGTACCCTATTTAAACATAATAAAATACTAAATTATAATTAAAATAAAAAAAAATAACAGTACTTAGAAAAATAAACCTAAGATTAAATTAAAATAAATTAAATTAATCTAAAATTACCAAAAATAAAAAAGTCTAACATTACAGAAAATAATAATCAAAATTATCCAAAATAAAAAAATGAAACCTAATCCCTATGAAAATAAAAAAGCCCCCCAAATCTAATGCTAAACTAACAATAGCCCTTAAAAGGGCTTTTTGCAAGGCATTGCCCTAAGTTAAACAGCTCTTTTGCATTTAAAAAAATTCTAAGTCCCCCCTAACAGTAAAACCCACCACCCACTAAACCCCCCAAAATAAATAAACCTAACACTAAAAAAAGTAAACTACCCATTGCCTCTAAAGGGGCATTTGTATGGGCATGCGTTAGGTGTTAGTTATTTTCAGGAGGTAGATATATATTACGCATTTCAGCGGGTTACGGTGCTCACATACTCAGCGAAAGTCTTGCCTCATCTGCCTATGTGTGGCGAGGTGAAAATGGAGTAAAATTTCTCCATTTTCGCTGCGAAGTCCTTGCGCTGAATATGTGATACAGATTTGCGACGCAGGAGTAAAGATTGTGGGTGACGAGTGAACAATACGCGCTGCATTTATTTGCGGCACCGTATATGTGATAGCAAAACTACGTAAAAACCGGTATCGCCGGCATTAGCCATTTTTTGCGGGCGACGCTGCTATTGTAATCTTGTCCCTGTTGTTTAGGATTTTGTCACAAGCACAAGTGTCAAATAAAAACAATTTTTTAAATAACTCAATACTTGTATAAAAATTGTCCAATTATAAATGGTAGCCTTTGTTAATGCACGGAAGAATAAGGTTGCATACTATCTTTCCACTTGTGCTTATAGATTCTGGACAACCTGGGGATCTAACATGCTGTGTCTTCCTGTAGAAGTCTATCCTGTTGTACTTTCACACAGTTTGTAAAATGTTACCTCAAAGCGAGCCCTTTTTGAGAATATGTATTGCTAGAACAGCAGCCTCCCCTTTAAATTGCATTAGCGACTCATCAATAGAAATGTAAAGACAACACGCAATTATGTTGATAGGGGCGCTATTATAATAGATACAAATTATATACTTGGGATGTGCTATTGTAATAGATACAAATTTAAGTATATATGCAACATTGGAATATAAAAAATAAAAACAGATATGTTATATGAAAAAGCATAAAACAAAATACAAAAATGGATTTTAAAATAGAGAGGTATAAGATTGTTGAAACCGAGAGCAAAGAGAGTCAATATTGACTAATGTTCTTGGCAAAATATAGGTCTGGCAGCTCTCCTCGAGTGTAAGACTGTCCACATCAACATGATCATCTAAAGAAGATTCGCAACAATAAGCAAGTTTGTATAAAAGCATGTGTTAATTAACACATAAAATTCTAGCAACGCGTTTCTGCAGCCAGAAGAAACAATTTTATCAGAGAAACGCGTTGCTGGAATTTTATGTGTTAATAAACACCTGCTTTTATACAAATGTGCTTATCGTTGCAAAGCTTCCCTTGAACATTGTGCTGCACTGGAATAACATCATTCGGCCATTGGCGGTGACTCCTGTTACCGACGTTGTAACTGTGGACAGACGTGGTCTCCTGCTCAAATACGAGAGGAGAGTAAGCCGGGCAACTCCGAGGATCCAGTCTGCTTGTATTATATGGGAGTGTATATATATATATATATATATATATATACCGTCCCAGCAAAAAAGGCACTCACTGTTTTCATAAAAATTAACTTTTAATGTGTATCCATAAATAAAAATGGTAAGTGCACCCTGGCTGCTGAATAATTTGTAAGATGTTCTTATTCTTTCTGGGAGAATTACATATATATATATATATTTGTAAGATCTTCCATATATCCTCACAGTATTATGCTATGAGGCTCCTTCTCCACTTTTCTTTAGGATCAATGGAAATGTGTTGTTTGGAAACATATACTTCAGAAAATCTTTTCGATAAATATGTTAAAAGGGTGCGGATTTTAATAATAGGTAAAAGGGGTGAATATCAAATAACGTACCGCCAGTCCTATAGCTTAAAAGTAAAAAGCTCCTTTATTAGAAATACACTAAAAGGCATACACGCCAGCAAGGTAACAAGGTCAAACGCGTTTGACCTTGTTACCTTGCTGGCGTGTATGCCTTTTAGTGTATTTCTAATAAAGGAGCTTTTAAGCTATAGGACTGGCGGTACCTTATTTGATATTCACCCCTTTTACCTACCCTTGTGTGTGCGAGGATTTGGCTGCTCTAAAGTTGTTCTCTTGAGGGAAGAAAGTGAAGTTCCCTGTACATATCCCTTTCTGCACCAGCCGGATCGGAACCCTTGATCAAGCTACAGCTCCCGTGGGGAGTGCTGAGGAAGTGAGACAGAGCGGTGCTGCAGAGGCAGTGAAGACACAGCGCGGCACACAGAGGTGATTGGAATCGCAAACACACTGAGCGCTTGCTTACGGATTCTGGCTGCGGATTTTAATAAACCTGTCATAATTTGGATCACTTTTTGGGGGCACACACTGTTTTTAGTAAAATGTAAAAACTGGAGAAGGATCTGGTATCTGATCCTAGATATGAAACCTGGGGAAAGGGGGTGTAGTCAAAATGTGTTTTTTGCTCCAAAATATTTTGCAACAGTGCCCAAAATCTTTTCATCTTTGAAATGTCAGTGCTGTGCCATAGCTTACGTCTGGCATAGCTGGGTTCTGGTTTAGCTTCTAAGAACTGTTGGGCATAAAGGTTTATTTGCTCTGCTAGATTTTCAAAGAAGCTATCTGTCAAAAACAGTTTCAGATAATCAATTGGCTCACCAGAAGGTAAGTCGCAGGTGATGCCAGGTTTTACTATAAAAAGGGGGAGCATCAGGAACTTACAAATTTGGAGGTACCCACACCGATTCCTCTGATGAAAGTTATTCAGAGACATCAGAGAGGCTGGATAAGTCATCCACATCTATGTCAGAGGCTGCCATGTTAATCTTCATAGCTCCCACAATATGTTCCTTAACTTTCAAAGTTCAGACAAAACATGCGATTTGAAAAAACGTTTAATTTACTACTTTTATCAAATGTACTTTGTTCTACTGGTATTTTTTGTTGAAAAACATACCTAGATAGACTCAGAAGCATCAATGCACAACTAGGAACTAGCTACACAGATATTCATTTTGTTATTGGCTCTCTGGACCTGTTTAGATAGCTCCCAATAGTGTAGTAGCTGACTTTAACAATGTGTTGTTGTTTTTTTTTAGGGCTATACAGATATCTGTGAATTGTTAGGGAATCGAGTCCTTTGTGTATATAAAGATAAAGCCTGTCCCTGAGAGTTCTGTAAAATTCTAGTGAATTTACACCTGTATATAAATAATTCTTCAACAAGTCAATATAAACTGGTTGACAATAAAGGGGGAAAAGCAATTACAGTCTTCTGTCACTAGAGGGTGCCAGTTCACCACAAACACATCCTGTATAATGAATTGTTCTGTTTAGGAATGCAACCCGTTGCTGTAGGAGGAACACATGCTCCCTCCCCTGTGTCTGTATGCGATGGTCTGACAATGCTTTATTTCCCTGTTTAAATTGAAGCTACAAGGGGATTTTTAAACCCTTTACCAGTTACTGTATTAGTCTGTCTGTTTCCCCCTGTACATGATTTGTGAACATTATTAACCTAGCATTAGTAGAAGTGAGACTAAGAATTCCTTGATGAGCTCACCATATTATAATGGGTTAACATTTGTAGCTGGTCCCTGGTTGACAGGAATGCTGAAAAAGCAAAATCTGCCATATGCAAAAGTCCGTGGATAAACCTCTGAGGGAGACATCCCGTCATTTGTGACAGTATAATAAACAAGTGACTAGAATTTCACAGCAGTAGAATCAAAGACCTCCCCCCTTGGCCTCTGCACGTTTATTGTAGCTGCAAATTGCAAAGGTGTTTTGGAATTCATTCAACTCTTATTGCTACATTTCCATAATCCTTTATATTTCCTTAACCTTGTTCTTGCATTTTCATATAGGACAATATTTTAACACAATGTTTCTTTTGACATGGGAAGAGTACTTCTTTTCTGTGTTGGGCATTTAATAAAATATTTAATATGTTTGTTTTATACCAGTCTTTAACCCCTTCTTATGTTTTAGGACACTTAACGTGTCTGGCTCCTCAACCTCAATAATTCTATAAATGCAATATTAGGCTACATAACCGTTTGAATAATACCAGAATTAGTGTAAAAATACTATTAACACATTTTGTTGTTTTCTCCTCACAAACACGCGCACGTGCACGAGCACTCACGTGCACACACACATGCACACACAATTAGGACTCATGAATTTTAAAAATGTGTTATAACTTTTGATGTCATCTTTGTCAGTGTGATTCAACATGTAACCCAGAAAGTTTTTCAGGCTTAGTTATTTACAGATTTTCCAGTCCTAAAAACTCACAAGCCTAAATCTTGCAACATATATCTTCCTTATTTGCAATGTGGTATTTTATCATTTGTACTTAAAGGGACATTCTAACCAAAATTGGAATCCATATGGGTGCATTTCACCTTTGAATAAAAACTTTTTTTTATTATACATGTATTAGCAAAAATGTTTCTAATTAAAATTATAGCTGTTTCAAAGGTGTATTTAAGTATGCACCGTGCACCAGCATTTTAAACACAGCACCTGCTCAGAGAGCCTAAGGTGATTTACCATCTTGTAATTACCCATTGTGTTAATTGCTGACATGATAAAAGCCCTACTGGTGCTCTAAGCAGCTGCAGTATTTAAAATGCTGGTGCACTGAGAATATCTAGCTATGCTTCACATGCACGTGCAGAGAAAAACGTTAACACTTAAAAAGTGATAACTTTTACTAGAAACATTTCTGCCAATTCATGTATATTGCAAATATGTTTCTATTCAAAGCTGTAATTCATCTATGTGCATTTACATTTTGACTGGAATGTCCAGTCAAATAATGGAGGTTTTGCTAATACAATGACAGAGGCAAGCCCTGTTATCTCCAAACTCTAGTCTAGATTGACTCTTCTAAGGAAAGCACTGGCTGACATTTGACCATTGAAAAACATTTGCATCAAACAAGGTGCTTAAAGGGACATAAAACCCAAATAGTTTCTTTCATAATTGAGATAGAGCATACAATTTTAAACAACTTTTAAATTAATTTCTACCAAAATTTCTCATTTTTCTTTTTATTCTTTGTTGGAAAGCAGGAACTTAAAGGGACATGAAACCCAAAAAAGTTATTTTGTGATGATTAAGATAAGAGTATACAATTTTAAAGAACTTTCCAATTTACTTCTATTATCTATCTAGAATGAAACAAAACTGATAATACAAGTAAATTGGAAAATTGTTTAAAATTGTCTGACCTATCTGAAACATGAAAGGAAAAAAATTGGGTTTCATGTTCCTTTAAGAAAGCAGCAATGGTGCTTTTCACTTGGGTAAATAGGCTTTCTAGGTTGAATATAAAATAGAAACGTGCATATTTAAAAATTAATGCAAAAACTTAGGAAATTAGACACCAGATAAAGTTTACAATTGACTTCTATTAACACATTTGCTTTGTTCTCATGGTATTTTTTGTTGAAGAGATACCTAGGTAGTTTTGTGAAGCAGTAGATGGCAGGAAATACGATAACATTCTTGCAAAACTGCTGCTATATATATGTGGACACTCTTGAGCTTATGTCTTTGCTTTTCAGCAAAAGACAAAGAAATTTGATAATAGAAATAAAATTGACAGTTGTTTAAAATGAAATGCTCTATCTGTATCATAAAAGACACATTTTTTTGTTTCGTATCCCTTTAAAACTCACTTTTTAACAGAAAAATACAAGAAATATATGTTTGAATTCTTTTATTTTTATTTTCTGAAGACACAAGAAAAAAAAACTTCAGATTTTTCCAAGTCATTAAACTTACATTTCCACACTGCACTTACAGGCAAAATCACTCACTTAAGATGACACAACTGTGATTTTCCAGCTGAAAACTCTGGTTATCAAGGATGTATCAACAACAAAAAAAGAATGCCTCAGGAGAATTTTTTTGCTTACCTTTATTGCAACAGATGTTCAAATGGTATGCCATGCCCTGCCCTACTAAACTTACAAAATGTTGTACAACTACTATCCATTTGGAATATATGTTTTCCCTTAAAGGGACATAAAGACATAAAAGTGGAATTTGAAATTCACAGCTGAGCAATGTTTTGATAAACACATTTTTGCAATATATTTACATTTGTAAAAAAACAAATGTCAAATATAATATTGTGCATTTCAAATTTCACTCACATGTCTCTTTTGATGCAATTTTTGCTGGACACGTGATTAATCCTTACTTAAAGGTACATGAAACCCCAAAATTTTATTTCATGATTCAGATAGAGAACTTTCTAATTTACTTCTATTATCTAATCTGTTTCATTCTCTTGGTATCATTTGTTGAAGGAGCAGCAATGCACTACTAGTTTCTAACTGAACACATGGGTGAGCCAATCACATTCAATATAGATATGCAGCCACCAATCAACAGCTAGAACCTAGTTTCTCTGCTGCTCATGAACTTGCCTAGATAAACCTTTCAGCAAATGATAACAAGAGAAGGAAGCAAATTAAATAATAGAAGTAAATTGGAAAGTTGTTTAAAATTGTATTCTTTATCTGAATCATGAAAGAAAAATGTTGGGTTTCATGTCCCTTTAATTTCAATATTAAAAAAATAAATCAAATAGACATTTTGATCAAAGTTAGTTATTGTTTGCCCACTAACAGAAACCCCCCCAAAACTTTTGCTCCCCAAGGTGTTGATACTAGTAGAGACTAGTCTAACTATACTGCTCTCAGCATCAATCATTTTACAAAGCCTGTCTCGTATAAGCGAAACGCGTTGGATTGATTTTGGGCACACTTGAAAGGTTTCTAACTAAAGCAATTTTAGTGTAAACAATTTGGGTAAATTACACCCTAAATATTCACGTCCCTGTGGCAACATTTCAGTTTTAAAGAAAAATAAAAGAAAAATAGATAAATGAATGAGATACCAATGTGTATTATTTTCTCAGAGATTCCAGTTAAAGGGACAGTCTAGTCAAAAATAATCTTTCATGATTCAGATAGGGCACGTAATTTTAAGAAACTTTCCAATTTACTTTTATCATTAAATTTACTTTGTTCTTTGGTATTCTTAAATGAAAGCTAAACCTAGTTAGGTTCATATGCTAATTTCTAAGCCCCTGAAGGCCTATTCTTATCTGAATGTATTTGACAGTTTTTCAAAGCTAGAGGGCATTAGTTTATGTGTGCCATATTGATAACGTGCTCACACCAGTGGAGTTACTTATAAGTCAGCATTGATTGGCTAAAATGCAAGTCTGTCAAAAGAACTGAAATAAGGGAGCAATCTGCAGAGGCTTAGATACAAGGTTATCACCGAGGAAAAAACTGGGGAATGGGTAATAAAGGGATTATCTATCTTTTTAAACAGTAGAAATTCTGGAGTAGACTGTCCCTTTAATATATTTATGGTCATTTTTAAAATCATGATTTTATTTTTTAAAACCATTTACTGACACACTATTGCCAGGTCTTATACCCCATTTCATGAACTAATCATATTGCAAGCTCAGGGTATTCTGTAACAAATTAACTATTAAAAAAAAATAATATATGAGTCTCCAGATCGTTGTAAAGAAAATTAATAGAATACAGTCTCAATGTTACGTAATATATGTAACGGTAACACTGCTATTTCTTTCCTCACATTACATGAATTAAATGTAATATTTATTGCACCTAGCTTGGGCACTCTAGAGTATTTTAAGTCTCATTATATAACTGACCATACAAACATAATCATTTTCATGAATAAAGCAGAATTTAGGCAGATAAGTTAATAATTACCTTTTATAACTACACTGACATGATTTATTATATGAAACAGAATAGTGTTTGCAGTTTTATTATCCATTTCTGTTACATTTTAAACTAAATGCTTTGATGTGTTTGCTGCTTTTTTCAAAGTAAGAGACATTTTATATATACACATAAATATAGAGAGAAAGAAGATAGCAATTAAAGGGACATTAAAGGGCAACTAAACCCAAAATCTTTCTTTCATGATTCAGATAGAACATACAAATTTTAAACAACAGTACAATTTACTTCTATTATTTATTTTGCTTCATTTTGTAGATATCCTTATTTGAAGAAAAAGTAATGCACATGGGTGAGCCAATCACATGAGGCTTCTATGTGCAGCAACCAATCAGCAGCTACTGAGCATATCTAGATATGCTTTTCAGCAAAGAATATCAAGAGAATAAAACAAATTAGGTAATAGAAGTAAATTAGAAAGATGTTTAAAAATGCATTATCTTTCTAAATCATGAAAGAAAAAATGTGGGTATCATGGCCCTTTAAAATAAAAATTAAACTGTCACTGTTCAGATAGAGCATGCAATTTTAATAAACTTTTCAGTGTAGTTCTATTATCATATTTAATTTTCCCCACTTGCTATGCTTTGTATAAAAGCATATCTAGGTAGGTTCAGGAGCAGCAATGTACTACTGTTTACTAGCTGTTGATTGGTGGCTGCACATATATGCCTCCTGTGATTGTTTTACCAGAAGTATTCAGCTAGCTCCCATTTCTGCATTAACACATTAATTATGTGTTAGCAGGGGTTAAAAATGTTAGGAATAGTGCAATAATAAAATGTCCCACACATTTTCTTTTTGTTTTTTTAAGGATAAGGTGTCCATTTTGCAAAGTAAAAAAAAAATGCAGTACTAATTTAAATGCTCTGTTTTTAGCAGGAGAAATAATAACTGAGAGAAATGGCTATTTAAGGCACTGCTCATACTGCACAACATAATAGAAAAAGCTACAACTGCTATGTACTACATTATTATCATTATTTCCCTTTTATGACCAGCTAACCCATATCATCCTATGCTTCAGGAATCTGCATAACGTTTTCAGGACTGCATGATGAACCAGAAAAAAAAAGATGTGAATTAAAAAGAGGGGGGGGGGGGTGGAATTACTGCTTCATTAGATTTGTAAGAAGTAAAAACAAACCATTGCAGACCAGATTTTGTTACATGGGGGGAATTGCAGCCAGTATGTGTCAGTCAAGGTGTGCTGTGCAACACACCACATGCTATTGCAGATCCCAGCCCTTCTCACTATGCTAGGCAGCAAAGCACAGGAGGAGGGGGGAAGCTAAACCTCTTTTGCAATTTATTCCAGGAGAGGAGAAGCAGCAAGAAGGATCCTTTGCAAGACCTAGGTGCCTTTTATAAAGCAGCCTCCCCCTTTTTTTAAGACCTGCCAGGCACAAGCTTAGAGAATGAAACAAGGATTTTACAGCATTGCAATGCTCCTCCCAGACACAGGATATTCTGAATCATGTACATGCAGTATTGAATGGTAGACACTGTAGGGAGATGCATGGAACCTTTTAACTACCCACACTTGTATTTTTTTGGCGTGTGAAGGAATCAGAACGGTTTTGGCACTGTCAGATGTGCTTGGATGTCCTATCTCATTCATACAACCCTGAGTGTTGCTGGATATTGTCCTGGCTAAGGTGAAATATGATAATTCAGTGGATGTTGTGAATTGTAGCTTTGCAGAAGAGGCGGCTGCAGCAGGGGTAACAGGAGGTGAAAATGACCGGGTTGTATCAGAGATTTGTGTGAACTGGTGGCAATCGAGGGGAAAACAGGAGTTTAATTCATTTCTCAAGGTTGCAT